>NC_045968.1:52820833-53025287 GCF_010909765.2 Amblyraja radiata
ACCAGCTTTCCAAAGCAACAGGGGTTGTCTTAGTGATTGACTTTCCCAATATTGACTGGGACTTGATCAGTTCCAAAGGCTTAGTTAGACGGGGAAGATTGTGTGAGGTGTATCCAAGTGGGTTTCTTGAAACAGTCTGTGGATAGTCCAACCAGAGAAGGGAACATACTAGACCTTGTGTTGGGAAATGAATGTGGCCAGGTGATTCTTATTACAGTGGAAGATCATTTTGGGGATAGTGACTACAACTCCATAAGATTGTTATGAATAAGGAGAAGGCTGGACCATGTTGGAAGGTACTAAATTGGAGTAAAGCAAACCACACATTATTGTACTGGAGCTCAGGAGGGTACACTGGGAACAATTGTTATCGGGTAAGTCCCACATCTGACTTGTTGGAGACATTTAAAGGCCAGTTGATTGACGTTCAGAACCAGTATGAACCAGTAAAGACAAGAGATAAGGGTGACAAAGTAAACGAACCTTGGATTGAAAAAAGAGGTCGCAAATTTTGTCAAAAAGAAAAATTAAGTTCATGCAAGAGAATCAGGGCGCTTTTTGAGGAAAGAACTGAAGTGGGTGATTAAAAGGGCCAAAATGGACCACACAATATAGCTTTGACAAGTCAGATTAAAGAAAATGCCAATGGTTTTTATGCCTACATTAAAAACACGAGGGTAATCAGGGAATAGGTAGGACCACTCAAGAATAAGGGAGGGAACCTGTGATCCAAGTCTATAACTCCCTGATGGGATGCTTGCTTTCATAGTTGGGTCATTGAGTATAAGTCAGAAAGTCATGATGCAGATTTATAGGACGTTTGTTAGGCTGCATTTGGAGTATTGTATGCAGTCGGCCGATTATAGGAACAAGGTAAGGGAATTGAAAAGGGTGCAGAAGGGCTTTACCATAATAATGCCCAGATTAGTGAGTATTAGCTACAGGAGGAGGATGGACAGATTTGTATTATTTTTTCTGGAACTTGATAGAATTCTATAAAATTTTGAGATTGATAGATAATCAGAATGTATCTCCCAGGATGGGAAAAACTCAAATACTACAGGGCATAGCCTTAAATTGAAAGGGCAAGGTGTAAAGGAAATGTGCGGTGCAAGTCTTTTTACACAGAGGCTGGTGATTGTCTGGAACATGCTGCCAGGGATGGTAGCAGAGGCAGCTACAACAGAAGCATTTAAGAGACTTTTGGATAGGCATGGAATAGTCAAATCAATTTTATTTCTATAGCACATTTAAAAACGCTCTCATTGACCAAAGTGCTTTACATTAGTGCAGGTACTAACGTGCTACAAACAGTGGTACATAGATCAACAATACATACATAGATACATACATACAACGCTCCCTCAGAGGACCTCAAGAAAGGCTTGAGAGTAGAAATAAGTTTTAAGTCTAGGCTTAAAAGAGCTGATGGAGGGGGCAGTTCTGATGGGAAGAGGGATGCTGTTCCATAGTCTAGGAGCTGCAACCGCAAAAGCGCGGTCGCCCCTGAGCTTATGCCTAGATCGCGGGATGGTCAGTAACCCCAAGTCGGCCGATGAAGGGAATGGAGAGATATGGATTATGTGTAGGTAGGTAAGAGTTATTCTTGGCCTGTTATTCAGCACAGGCAGTGTGGGCTGAAGAGCCTGTTCTTGTGCTGTACTGTTCTATATTCTATGAAACCTGCAGATGTAATATTTAAATGTGAGAGGATAATGTGAATTGTGAAAGTTTAACTTCATTCACATATAAAATGTACAAAATATTTTACTACTGCGCAGTAAATATATAATTCTATTATTTTGAAGGCACGCTGAGAATGAAATGCCATCCATTTTTATTCAGTATTCAAGTGACTAAAATTCGTTTTCTGGGCCACCTAGTTTGTACAGGGCAATTACTGTATTCTACCACATTCAATATTATTCCTTAAATCTGAGAAATGATAGAATACATCTACACATGAAGCTACCGATTGTAGTTGATGCAGATTTGTTGGCAGTAGGTTACATTCAGCGATATTTACATGGAAAACAGATAGTGACGCAGCAGTAGAGTTGCTGCCGAAAGGACCTGTCCCACGAGCATGCGACATGCATGCGGCAAGCGCGACCTAACGGGCCTGTCCCACGAGCATGCGACTGCATGCGGCAAGCGCGACCAAACTAGAAGCGGGGGCCGTGCGGAGGTCGAGTGAGTGACATGAAGTTCGAGCGAAGTCCGCGGGAAGTTCGCGCATGGCATACGGCGTTGAGGCGGTGTATACGGCGTCGAGACGGCTGCGGGTCGGCAGGACGTTGCCGCGCAGAATTTTTTAACACAGTCAGTTTTTCGGAGCCCCGCGCGATGTCGGGACCAGCTCCGCACAACTCCATACGGCTCCAGCGATCGAAGTGGGACCGGCACAGCAAGGCCGTACGGCTCAAGCGACCATGTTAGGTCGCGCTTGCCGCATGGAGTCGCATGCTCGTGGGGACAGGCCCTTTAGGTCGCGCTTGCCCCATGGAGTCACATGCTCGTGGGACAGGCCCTTTACAGCGCCAAAGACCCGGGTTTGTACATTCTCCCTGTGACCGCATGGGTTTTCTCTGGGTGCCTGCGTTTCCATCCCAAAGACCTTCGAGTTTAAAGGTTAATTGGCTTTTGTAAATTGTTCCTAGTGTGTAGTATTGAACCAGCTTATGGGTGATCGCTGATCAGTGGGGAATCGGTAGGCCAAAGGGTCTGTTTCCATGCTGTAACTCTAATCTAAATGAAACTAATCTATGTGTTTGAAAACACCTACCATCACAAAGCGAAGGGTTGGTCGCATTAGTGCTGAAGCCCGGAATACAACTGCACATGAAGCTTCCGATTGTGTTGGTGCAGATTTGTTGGCAGTACGAGGTGTTGGAGCCACATTCATTGATATCTAGATGGAAAATAGATAGTGATATATCAATAATTTCTGCAGCATTTAGCTTTGCCAAGTACATTTCTCTCTCTTAATATCATAATATACTATTGACAATAGAATGTGGCTTTAATGATCCAAGAGAATAAATTGTACTGTCTTTATCAAATATTGCTTTAATGCTTTGAAATGTTACCAGCCGACTGCGTGCCATTCTTGGTTTCATTGATCATTAGCATCACCGTATTTTCAAGTTTTACATTGCTTTGTGAAATGGAAGGAGCATTGAAACATGGATGGGCATGATTTAGATAACATAGACATGCTAAAAAATTGTGGATGTTTTTTCTCCCCTCACATTTTAAAGGTGATTATTATACTTTGTTTTACAGGGCGTCAAATCTACGTGGCCCAACTGCCACATTGAATATTGTTCACAATCTGTGAGAAACAAAGCTTTTGAACCTTCCTACCATCACAGAGTGAAGAGTTGGCCACATTGGTGCTGAAGCCTGGGTCACAACTGCACATGAAGCTTCCGTTTGTGTTGATGCAGACTTGTTCACAGTTTGAGGTGTTGGCTTTACATTCTTCAATATCTGAAGGAAAACAAGTGACCGAAATGTCACACACTTGCACGTTGTTTGGTTTTGCTGACGTTGTCACTTAAATATTCTGAACTAGAGTTGTCTGCAGGATGTCACTATACAGTAGCAACACTGCATATGATGATGGCCTTAGTGATATTCCCTTGCCTTTATGGCATTTATAATGTGAGTGTGTGCCACACTTGGCTTCATATATCATTGAGATCAGAGTATCTTCATATTTACATATTCTTTGGTGAAATTACATTATTATTGAAATTTGCAGATGCTAATTTGGATTTGAGAGGGGAATGTGAATTGTGGAAGATTACATTTGTTACATTTCTGCAGTCAATATATGATTATATTGAAGGGTCACTGAGAATGAAATGACATCCATTTCCATATAATATTCCAGTGACTAAAATTCATTTGGGCCACACAGATTTACAAGGTAATTACCACCTTAATGAGTATTCCTTAAAATTGCGAATCTATGTATTTGAAAACACTTACCATCACAAAGCGAAGGGTTGGTCAAGTTAGTGCTGAAGCCTGGGGCACAACTGCACAGGAAGCCTCCGATTGTGTTGGTGCAGATTTGTTGACAGTTTGAGGTATTTGTTGTACATTCATTGATGTCTGGAACAAAACCAGGGAATTACAATTCAATGTTTAAGAAGGAACTGCTGATGCTGGAAAATCGAAGATAGACAAAAATGCTGGAGAAACTCAATGGGTGAGGCAGCATCTATTGAGCGAAGGAAATAGGCAAGGTTTCGGGTCGAGACGTCACCCATTCTTTCTCTCCAGAGATGCTCTGCCAATCTCAACAATTATACATACATCGCATTAGATCTCACTGTACCCTTTTTAGAATTGCACTCTCCAGTTTATATTATCTCTTCTTATTCTGCTCACTAAGAACTACATTTTTCAGCATTACATTTTATCTGCCTGCAATCTGTCTAACCATTCTATCTTTTCCCTTCTAGAATTCTATCATAATCTTTCTTTAGTTTAGTTTAGAGATACAGCAAAGAAAACAGGCCCTTCAGCCCACCGAGTCCGAGGTTATGGGAAACGAGAGATATAGACATTGAGGCTACTTTTAGAAGATACACACAAAATGCTGGAGTAACTCAGCGGGACAGGCCGCATCTCTGGATAGAAGGAATGGGTGACGTTTTGGCTCGAGACCTTTCTTGTCCCGCTGAGTTACTCCAGCTTTTTGTGTCTACCTGCGGTTTAAACCAACGTCTGCAGTTCCAATAGACTGCAGGCTGTCATTATACTGAACTAATGCAAAGTACAATGTATTTCAAAAATAAGTAGCTCAATGTGTAGGAAGGAACTGCAGATGCTAGTTTACACTGAAGATGGACACAAGAAGCTGGAGTAACTCAATGGGACAAGAAAAGTCTCGAACCGAAAGGTCACCCATTCCTTCAATCCGAAGATGCTGCCTTCCTGCTGACTCCAGCATTTTGTGTGGGTCTTCTATAAGTAGCTCAATGTGAGCCCGTCATTGTCACGTGAAACACTATCATCAGTTTTCCTTCAAATTTACATCCCCATTGGTGAAATGGTCAAACCTATTGAAAACCATAGGTTTAATATTTGTATTCCACAGAGTAATGGGGGGACAGAGAACAAGTGGAAGTTTAAATACCATATCCTTTGACGATTTACACTGTTTTTTTATAATGCTATAGAAATAATGTCTAGAAAAGATTCACAGAGAATACAATGATATCTATTGAGTTGATTAAAATCCATTTGTTACAGCCTCTAAATTTTACTGCACTGTTGGAAATGCAACATTAAATATTGTTTGTTAAGTCTAAGAAACCAGCTGTTTAAAAAATTCTACCATCACAAAGTGAAGGGTTGATCGCGTTGGCTCTGAAGCCCGGGCCACAACTGCACAGGAAGCTTCCAATTGTGTTGGTGCAGTTTTGTTGACAGTTTGAAGTTCTGGTTGCACATTCATCAATATCTGGAAGAACAGACCCCTCAATATTATTTATATCATTTCATGCTACCAACTGAGACTGCCTCTTAATATTGTAATATACCATAGCCTTTAGGATGCCTCTTAACTGATGCAAGATTATGGAAATATCTGTTTCTCTCAGCATATTGCTTTGATATTACAAAACATGATCAGCCATGATCACATTGAATGGCGGTGCTGGCTCGAAGGGCTGAATGGCCTACTTCTGCACCTATTGTCTACTGTCTATAACCAAATGGCAGCCAGCATCATCAGGGACACACACCACCCTGGCCATGCTTGCATTTCACTGCTGCGTTCGGGAAGTTATGGGAGCCTGGAAACTGCAACATTCAGGAATAGATCCTACCCAACAACCATCAGGTTATTGAACACAACAAGCTCCAACTAAACTCTGAACTACAAACTGCCTTGATTGCACTAGGGATGTGGGGGCTTCGTATTTGTGTTTACACCGCTATATTGTTTGTGTGTTTTTAGATATTGTGCTTTTTGTTGTTTATTATAATGTCTCCTGATTACTATGTTCACCTGTCTGTTCTGCTGCTGCAAATAAACATTTTATTATCTTGACTCTTGTGTCTGCAATAGTGGTGTGTGTGTGAGAGGCCCCAGGTAGGTTGGAGGAGAGAGGAATGGGACAGAGAGGTTGTGAATTATATTCTTCAATTTTGCCAACTGAAACTGTTTCATTTAATATCATAATATTTAATAGTATGTGGGGCTGCCTTTCTCAAAGGTATTAATTTGACAATGTAAATGACTACAATCAATGTGTTGGGTCAGTTAACTTTTGCAGGGCTGTAAGAACGGCTATGTTAAATATTATTAACCAAACTGCATTTAAAAACACCGTACCATCACAAAGGGAAGAGTTGATCACATTGGTGCTGAAGCCTGTGTCACAACTGCACACAAAGCTTCCAATTGTGTTGTTGCAGATTTGTTGACAGTTCGAGGTGTTGGTGCCACATTCATCAATGTCTGGAGGAAAAAGTGTGAATGACCTGTTGAAACTTTCATACCATTTATCTTTGCTAAATGAATCTTCATCACTTTATATCATGAGACGGTGAATAAGTTACACAATTATACAGTTGCAATAATTTATCCCCCGTTCATTATTACAGTGAATAAAATGTTTTGGTTAGGCCAGCAAATATTTACTGGGAGGTACAAAATGCCGCGGAAAATATTATTCCCCAACGCCAAGAAAGTATGTTTGAAAACCTCACCATCACAAAGCGAATAGTTGGCCACATTAATGCTGAAACCTGGGTAACAACTGCACAGGAAGCTTCCGATTGTGTTGGTGCAGATTTGTTGACAGTTCGAGGTGTTGGTTCCACATTCATCAATGTCTGGAGGACAAAGAATGAATGACATGTCAAATACTTTCATATCATTTGGCTTTGCCAACTGAAACATCATTACTTTATATCATGAGATGGAAAATAAGTTAGAGAGGTGTAATAATTTATCCCTACTTTTACATTTCCTTCTGCAAGAAAAGTATCCATTCAGTGAAGGCTGATATACAATAAAATTGTATCCATTTTCCTTCATTATTACAGTTAGTTAAATGTTTTTGTTAGGCCAGCAAATATTTACTGGGAAGTAAGAACTGCTGCAGAAAATATTAGTCCCCAACCACAATAAACTGTGTTTGAAAACACCTCACCCTCACAAAGCGAAGAGTTGGCCACATTAATGCTGAAACCTCGGTCACAACTGCACACAAAGCTTCCGATTGTGTTGGTGCAGATTTGCTGACAGTTTGAGGTGTTGGTTGCACATTCATTGATATCTGGAGAAATAAGCTGTTACTCCTGATGCAAATTGTGGACAATGAGTTTTCAGACTGGCTCAGATATTTCAACATCAATAATGCACAAATCACAATGAGCTTTCTAATTCCTTTAAAAAATCTATATTACTAAAACTTTGTCTTGTTTGTGTGTGTGTGTGTGTGTGCGTGTGCGTGTGCGTGTGTGTGTGCGTGTGGGTGTGCGTGTGGGTGTGCGTGTGGGTGTGCGTGTGGGTGCGTGCGTGTGTGTGTGTGAGAGTGAGAGAGAGAGATCTGGGCACAATCTGGTTAATTCCTATTTTCTTCCAAAGGCTAGGCCACAGCATTCCCATTTTCACACATTCTACTCACCTTTTCCCCCATGGAGGCAATAAACATCTCCCCGTCGTATTTCCACCTATATTTCTGAAATTTTTGAACCTTGAAATTTTGAAAACAGCCCAAACTCAACCAGCTTAGAGAGAAAAATAAATCCGACTTATGTCACAATGCCTCTCTCAGTGCACCAATCACAATGGGCTCTCAAGTTGGCTGCCAACTGCCACAATGACATCACAATGTGATGTTGCTCCTCCCCTCTCCTGTCCTCCCCTCCCCTCTCCTCCCTCCTCTCCCTCTCTTCTGCTCTCCTCTGCTCCCCTCCTCTCCTTTCCTCCCTTCCTCTCTCCTCTCCTCCCCTCTCCTGTCTTCCCCTCTCCTCCCCTCCTCTCCCCTCTTCTCCTCCCCTCATCTCTCCTCCCCCCCTCTCTTCCCTCATTCTCTCTCCCCCTATCCCCTCTCTCTCTGACCCCTCTCCAACTCTCCTCCTCTTCCCTCTCTCTCTCCCCCCCCCCCTCTCTCTCCCCCTCAATAGTGTGACAACGTCACCATCTCCCCCTCAGTATATATATATTTTTATATTCAAAAGAGTGGTGGAATATTGATTAAGGAATGGGTTGTGTTGTGGGACCAGGCCTCCCATGTGACAGGGACCCAACGGGTCCCACTTGTCTAGTGACACTTAAAATTTTCAATGTTTATGATCAAATTTGTATGAAACTACAAAGAGATTCCAATTATGCGTGGGGACGCACTGTTATATTAAGGATATATATTTTTAATTTTTACTATAATTTGTAATTTCTGATCATGCCGTGATTCGGTTTGAAGCACAGTTCTGGCAACTACGAGAAGACAGGCCAGTCAATCAATTCCAGCCTTTCCAGTGAAGCAGAATGTTTTTGGTTCAACATTGGTCAAATGACAGAAGTATTGAAAATTGATGGATATCAATTTGGGTTCCACACCTTTAATTATGTAATTGTGCAAATTTACTATCCTTCATCAATAACAGTCTTCATTTGCATTTTCTTAACAGAAATAAATCTATCGAGTGAAAACAAACAATATCATTTTTTCCCATCATTAAGAGGCTTTGCATTTGAAAATTCCTACCATCACAAAGGGAAGAGTTGGTCACATGGATACTGAAGCCTGGGTCACAACTGCACACGAAGCTTCCGATTGTGTTGGTGCAGACTTGTTGACAGTTCGAGGTGTTGGTTCCACATTCATCAATGTCTGGAGGAAATAGAATGAATGACATGTCAAACACTTACATATCATTTGCCTTTGCCAACTAAAACATCATCAATTCATATCAAGAGATGGAAATGAATTCAGGTGTAGGGTTGGCTAATATACGGACATTCTATGTTCTATATATTCTATGTTGTTGCATCCACTGGTAAAATGACAGGAGTATTGAAAAATGCAGATTCTCAATATGGATTTCACATCATTATGTGAATGGCTGTGAAAATTTAGAGTAAATAACAATGTCATAAGTGAAAGCAGTAGAATTAGGCCATTCGGCCCATCAAGTCTACTCCACCATTCAATCTTGGCTGATTTTTCTCTGCGTCCCAACTCATTTGTCCTGCCTCTCCACATAACATCTGCTATAATCAAGAATCTATCTATCTGTGCCTTAAAAATATCAATTGAAGCTGCCTTCAGTGGCAAACAATTCCACAGATTCATCACCATCTGACTAAACAAATGTCTCCTCATCTCCATTCTAAAAGAATGTCCTTTAATTCTGAGGCTATAACCTCTAGACCTAGACTCTCCCACTAATAATTTAATAATTTAGTACTACTTTGAAATATTCTTATTGCACAGTAAATTTCTCAGGTGGAAAGTCACAGAAAAGATCTAAATATATCTTTTTGCCAATTGTGAAAAACTTTGCAGTTGAAAATTCCTACCATTACAATGGGAAGAGTTGGTCATGTTGATGCTGAAGCCTGGGTCACATCTGCACACATAACCTCCAATTTTGTTGGTGCAGATTTGTTGACAGTCTGAGGCGTTGGTTGCACATTCATCGATATCTGGAGGAAAAGGAATGAACGACATGTCAAATACTTTATGTCATTTTCCTGTGCTATGAAAACTGACACTTCATAACAAAAAATCCGCAAATGAACAGATAATACTAGGGATAGCAGTGTTATCCCTACTTTTCCACTTTGTTCTGCAAATAAAGTATCGATTGTATGAAGACTCACAAAGTATGAAATATTATCCTTTCTTCGTTCATTATTAAGGTGACTAAAATTAATGCGTTAGGCCAGTGACGTTTTACAAGGTAACAAGAACTGCCATGTTAAATATTATTCTTAACTTTTCAAATTATGTGTTTAAAGACTTCCTACCATCACAGAATGAAGAGTTAGTTATGTTGATGCTGAAGCCTGGGTAACAACCGCACAGGAAGCTTCCGATTGTGTTGGTGCAGTTTTGATGACAGTTTGAGATGTTGGGTGCACATTCATCGATATCTGAAGAAATAAACTCAGTTACTCTGCCAGAGGAAGTATTTGATGCATGCAAAGTAACAGCATTTAAAACACAATAGACAATAGTCAATAGGTGCAGGAGTAGGCCATTCGGCCCTTCGAGCCAGCACCGCCATTCAATGTGATCATGGCTGATCATCCCCAATCAGTACCCCGTTCCTGCCTTCTCACCATATACCCTGACTCCGCTATCTTTGAGAGCCCTATCTAGCTCTCTCTCTCTTGAAAGTATCCAGAGAACCACCCTCTGAGGCAGAGAATTCCACAGACTCACGACTCTCTGTGAGCAAAAGTGTTTCCTCGTCTACGTTCTCAATGGCTTACCCCTTATTCTTAAACTGTGCCCCCTGGTTCTGGACTCCCCCAACATCGGGAACATGTTTCCTGCCTCTACTTGTCCAAACCCTTAATAATCTTATATGTTTCAATGAAATCCCCTCTCATCCATCAAACTCCAGAGTAGACATGCCCAGCCGCTCCATTCTCTCAGCATATGACAGTCCGCCATCCCGGGAATCAACCTTGTAAACGTACGCTACACTCCTTCAATAGCAAGAATGTCCTTCCTCAAATTAGGGGAGCAAAACTGCACACAATACTCCAGGTGTGGTCTCACTAGGGCCCTATACAACTGCAGAAGGACCTCTTTACTCCTATACTCAACTTTTCTTGTTATAAAGGTCAACATGCCTTTAGCTTTCTTCTCTGCCTGCTGTACCTGCATGCTTACTTTCATTGACTGATGAACAAAGACCCCCAGATCCCGTTGTACTTCCCCTTTTCCCAACTTGACACCATTTAGATAGTAATCTGCCTTCCTGGTTTTGCTATCAAAGTGAATAATCTCACATTTATCGACATTAAACTGCATCTGCCATGCATCTGTCCACTCACCCAACCTGTCCAAATCACCCCGCATTCTCATAGCATCCTCCTCACAGTTCACACTGCCACCCAGCTTTGGATCATCTGCAAATTTGCTAATGTTACTTTGAATCCCTTCATCTAAATCATTGATGTATATTGTAAATAGCTGCAGTCCCTGCACCGAGCCTTGCAGTACCCCACTAGTCACTGCCTGCCATTCTGAAAGGGACCCGTTAATCCTTACTCTTTGTTTCCTATCTGCCAACCAATGTTCTATCCATGTCAGCACTCTACCCCCAATACCATGTGCCCTCATTTTGCCCAGTAATCCCCTGTATGGACCTTATCAAATGCTTTCTGAAAGTCCAGGTACACTACATCCACTGGCTCTCCCTTATCCATTTTCCTTGTTACTTCCTCAAAAATTTTCAGAAGATTAGTCAAGCATGATTTCCCCTTCGTAAATCCATGCTGAATCGGACCGTTCCTGTTACTGCTATCCAAATGTGCCGCTATTTCATCTTTTATAATTGACTCCAGCATCTTCCCCACCACTGATGTCAGGCTAACTGGTCTATAATTCCCTTTTTTCTCTCTCCTGCCATTCTTAAAAAGTGCGATAACATTAGCTACCCTCCAATCCACAGGAACTGATCCTGAATCTGTAGAACATCGGAAAATTATCACCAATGCATCCACGATTTATAGAGCCACTTCCTCAAGTACCCTGGGATTCAGACCATCAGGCCCTGGGGATTTATCAGCCTTCAGTCTACCCAACACCATTTCCTGCCTAGTGTGGATTTCCTTCAGTTCCTCCGTCACCCCAGATCCTCTGGCCACTATTATATTAGGAAGACTGATTGTGTCCTCCTCAGTGAAGACGATCCAAATTACCTGTTCAACTCATCTGCCATTTCCTTGTTCCCCATAATAAATTCACCTGTTTCGGTCTTCAAGGGTCCAACTTTGGTCTTAACTAATTTTTTCCTCTTCACATACCTAAAGAAGCTTTTGCTATCCTCCTTTATATTCTTGGCTAGATTACCTTCGTACCTCATCTTTTCTCCCCGTATTGCCTTTTTAGCTATCTTCTGTTGCTCTTTAAACATTACCCAATCCTCTTGCTTCCTGCTCATCTTTGCTACATTGTACTTCTTCTCTTTTATTTTTATACTGTCCCTGACATCCCTTTTCAGCCATGGTCGCCCCTTACTTCCCTTGGAATCTTTCTTCCTCTTTGGAATGAACTGATCGGCACCTTCTGTATCATTCCCAGAAATACCTGCCATTGTTGTTCCACTGTCATCCCTGCTAAGGTATCATTCCAGTCAACTTTGGCCAGCTCCTCCCTCATGGCTCCATAGTCCCCTTTATTCAACTATAACACGGACACCTCCGATTTACCCTTCTCCCTCTCCAATTGTAGATTGAACGACCATAATTTGGTCGCTACCTCCTAATGGCTCCTTAACCTCAAGTTCCTTTATCAAATGCAGTTCATTACATAACACTAAATCCAGAATTGCCTTCTCCCTGGTAGGCTCCAATACAAGCTGCTCTAAAAATCCATCACAGAGGCACTCCACAAAATTCCTTTCCTGGGGTACCAACCTGATTTTCCCAGTCTACCTGCATGTTGAAATCTCCCATAACAACCGTAGTATCACCTTGACTACATGCCAATTTTAACTCCTGATTCAACTTGCACCCTATATCCAGACTGCTGTTTGGGGCCCTGTAGATAACTCCCATTAGGAACTTTTTACCCTTACAATTCCTTAGTTCTATCCTTACAGAGTCTACATCTCCTGTTTCAATGTCATCCCTTGCAAGGGACTGAATTTCATTCCTCACCATCAGAGCTACCCCACCCCCTCTGCCCACCTGCCTGCCTTTTCGATAGGAGGTATATCCTTGAATATTCAGTTCCCAGCCCTGACCCTCTTGCAGCCATGTCTCTGTAATTCCCACAACATCATACTTTCCAATTTCTAACTGAGCCTCAAGCTCGTCCACTTTATTTCTTATACTTCGCACATTAATATACAACACTTTGACCTCGGTATTCACCTCCCCTCTCACTCCGCTCACAATTGGCCCTGACCTCACTCTCTTATCCCTTCTCGAACTTTCCTTCCCATTAATTCGGGAGTCTTTTGTAACTTTTCCTGTACTCACTTCCCCTTTAACTCCATCTTTATACTCCCAATTTGTCATTCCCTCCCCCCCCACTATTTAGTTTAAACCCACACGTGTAGCACTAGCAAACCTGCCTGCCAGAACATCGGTCCCCCTCCAGTTAAGGTGTAATCCGTCCCTTTTGTACAGGTCACCCCTAACCCAGAAGAGATCCCAGTATTCTATAAATCTAAATCCTTGCTCCCTGCACCAGCCCCTCAGCCATACATTCAGATCCCCTATCTCCCTGTTCCTGTCCTCACTAGCACGAGGTACTGGAAGCAATCCAGAGATAACCACCCTGGAAATCCTGCTTTTCAGTCTTCTTCCTAACTCTGTGAACTCACGTTGCAGAACTTCCTTCCTCTTCTTCCCGATGTCATTTGTGCCCATGTGCACAACTACTGCCGGCTGTTCACCTTCCCTCTCGAGGATGTTCTGAATTTGGTTTGTGACATCTTGAACCCTGGCACCAGGGAGGCAACAGACCATCCTAGCGTCTCGCCTGCCTCCACAGAATCTCCAGTCCGCACCTTGAATAATGGAGAAGCCCACCACTATGGCTCTGTCCAACGTCGGTCTCGCCGGCCAAGTCCCATCTCTAGGATTGGAGCCACCGACGTGACCGACGTGACCGACGTGACCGACGTGACCGACGTGACCGCCGCTCGGACTGGAAGCGTCGTCTCCACCCGACAGTTCCCAAGTAACTGTTTTCATTAGGCACAGTCACCTGGGTCTCCAACACTCCACGGTCACCACCCTTTCTCTCAGTCACACACCTTTGTTATTCCCGTATCCTTGGCATGATCATCTCACTATAGGTCCTGTCCAGGAAACTCTCGTTTTCCCAGATGGCCCTGAGGTCATCCAGCTGCTTCTCCTGTGCCCCAACATGGTCCTTCAGGAACTGAACCTTGCCACACTTGCCACAGTTGTAGCAGCCAGAGACTCCATCCGTGACCCTGGCCTCCCACATCCTGCAAGCATCACACTCTCATCTTACCTGTCATGTGTTCACCGCATCCCGTCCTCTCCAGCTTTTTGTGTAGTTTCCTCTCCTCAGCCTCCTCTCCGAAGACTCTTGTGCCAAGGACTCACACTACTCTCGAGCCAAAGACTCACACTTTTCTCTCAAGACACTTACCTCACAAGGCCGCTCCCCTAGAGCTGATAAATTGACTGATAAATTGCCAAATTTTGAACAGATACATTTATGGGAATGTTTTAGGGGTATATGGGCCAAACAGAGTAAATGGAACTAACTTAGGAACATTGATCTTTATGTTTAGTAGTATTTGCTGCTGCACTATGAGATGGGTCAGAACAAAACAACAGCACGTTGTAGGTATAAGCAGATGAAGTTACACCTCTCCCTAAATCTCCTCCTGGATCCAAACGTTCCAGGACCCAAGCGTTCCATTCAAGGTGAAACAGAGGTCCAGGTGCATGTCTTCATCCTCGTCTACTGCATTTGGTGCTCCTGTTGTGGCCTCCTTTACACGAGCAAGACCAAGCATTGCCTTGGCGATCCTTTTGCTTGGTTCGCCGAGGCTTGTTGATCTCCCTGTTGCTAACCATTTTAATTAACCTTCCCATTCCCATTCTGACTTTTCTGCCCTGATTGTCTTCTATTGCTAGAGCGAGGCCACATGCAAACTTGAGGAACAGCATCACAAATTTCACTTGGGTGCGTTACAATTCAACAACATGAGGATTGATGTCTCCAATTTGATATAACACTAGACCAAGTGCAGACCCGTTGGGTCTGTTTCCCCAACGGCGTTTGCGGGGGGGGGGGGGGGCTGCGGCATCACACTCACATTAACCATCCCCCAAACACACAGGTGGGGGGAGGGGGGGTGAGAAGAGGGGAGGGAGGGGAGAGGAGGAGGAGGAAACGGGACATATTTGGGAGGGAAAGGAGAGCGGGGTAGGGGGTGAGAGAGGGGGATGGGGAGAGAGATGTGGGGGGGGGGTGGGGAGGGAGGGGTGGAGGGAGGGAGGGAGGGGGAGAGGGGTGGGGGGAGAGAGGGGAAAGAGTGGGGAGGGAGATTGGTGGGGGAAGGGAGGAGAGAAGTGGCAGAGTGGGGAGGGAGGGGTAGGGGGAGTGGTGGAAGAGGGACGGAGGGGTAGGGGGAAGGGGGCGGGGGGGAGAGGGAAGGGGGTGGGGTAGAGAGTGAAGGGGGTGGGGGAGAGAGGGATGGGTGGGAGAGGGAGAGGGGTGAAGAGAGGGAAACATGAGAAACATAGAAATTAAGTGCAGGAGTAGGCCATTCGGCCCTTCGAGCCTGCACCACCATTCAATATGATCATGGCTGACCATCCAACTCAGTATCCTGTACCTACCTTCTCTCCATACCCCCTGATCCCTTTAGCCACAAGTGCCACATCTAACTCCATCTTAAATATAGCCAATGAACAGGCCTCAACTACCTTCTGTGGCAGTGAATTCCAGACATTCACCACTCTCAGTGTGAAAAATGTTTTTCTCATCTCGGTCCTAAAGGATTTCCCCCTTACCCTTAAACTGTGACCCCTTGTTCTGGACTTCCCCAACAGCGGGAACAATCTTCCTGCACCTAGCCTGTCCAACCCCTTAAGAATTTTGTAAGTTTCTATAAGAACCCCCCTCAATCTTCTAAAATCTAGCAAGTACAAGCCGAGTCTATCCAGTCTTTCCTCATATGAAAGTCCTGACATCCCAGGAATCAGTCTGGTGAACCTTCTCAGTACTCCCTCTATGGCAACAATGTCTTTGAGCATTGGGCATTGTGACATCACACGATGGAACGTTCACCAGGGGCTGGGGCTCCTGCAATGGCATATGTAAATGGATCCGATTGGACATATGTGAACATTGGGCATTGTGACATCACACGATGGAACGGATCAAAAGGTAGAAAGGCAGGCAGCCGGAAGGACGGCGGACGGATGGCGGACGGCGGACGGACGGCGGACGGCGGACGGACGGCGGACGGCAGGCGGCAGGCACACAGTTTTATATAATAATAGATAAAAGGTGTATTAAAATATGGTTTATGATTTGGATGACATAAATTCACATTGAGAAATTGTAGAAGTCTTTCTACCCTCGCATTATCCAGTTGACTAATAAATGTTTGTTTTAAAGGGTATAAAATCTACCTGGCCCATGAATCACATTGAATATTATTTACAATATGGGTGAAATGATTAATTTGACATCTCCTACCATCACAAAACGAAGAGTTGGTTAGGTTACTGTTGAAGCCTGGCTCACAACTGCACGTGAAGCTTCCGATTGTGTTGTTTCAGATTTGTTGACAGTCTGAGGTGTTGGTTGCACATTCATTTATATCTGGAGGAAAGTTAAAATGACATGTCGACTTATTGCATTGCAGCTGGCATAGTAAATGAAGGCCACAACAAGAATATTGCTGTGACATGATTTGAGCTGAAAGTGAACTACTCGCCATCATATATCATTGGCATCAGAGTACCTTCATATTTATATATCTTTGGTAACATTAATAATACACTGCAGCTGCAACATTTAGATTAGAGAGGGTAATATTAATTGTGAAAATTGAACTTCCTGAACAAATAACAATTAACATCAATCTTTTACAATTCCCCACTAAAAATATAATTATATTGAAGAATCACTGAGAATGAAGTGATATACTTTCTCATTCAATATTCAGGTGACTAAAATACATTTGTTGGGCCACAGACAGCATTTAGGGTCGGGACCCATGATAAGCATCTGCAGTTGTTAGTGCCTCCAAATGACATGTGAAACTGTTGTATTGCAATTGGCTTTGCCAGGTCTAACTTTGTCACTTAATATTCCAAATTGCAATAGACTGCAGGCTGTCATTATACATATGGAGTGTCATTTGGAAAAAAATATTGTTTGACTCCACGAAACATTAACTCTCAACATTAGCCACTCATTGCCACATTAATTTTTGGCATCAGTGTTGTTTTAAGATTACACCCCCATTGGGGAAATGACCAAAGTATTGAAAATCACAGGTTTAATATTTTGAGTTCACAGAATAATAATGGGGGAATCTTATGGAAGTAAAGATTGAAGATAATTAAATTATGTATGCTTAAAGATTCACGGAGATTTAAATTATATAATTTTTCATTTGATATTAAGATGACTAAAATCAATTTTTTTGGTAATCTAAGATTTACTAGGCAGTGAAAAATGCAACTACAAATAGTTTGTGCTAAGTCTGAGAAACCATCTGTTTTAAAACATTCTACTTTCACAATGCAAAGAGTTGGTTGCATTGGTGCTAAAGCCTGGATCACAACTGCACACAAAACGTCTGGAAAACAGTGAATAATAATAATAATAATAATAATAATAATAATAATAATAATAATAATAATAATAATAATAATAATAATAATAATAATAATAATAATAATAATAATAATAATGATAATAATAATAATAATAATAATAAACTTTATTACGGACTCGAGGTCCAGACAAGGGGCAACATTACATTTTTTAAAATGCATTGCATATTAAATATCATAAAGTACATATAAAATCTTAGTATATCACTTATAAAAGCATCATAAATTATATATATTTTTAAAAACACAATACATAAGTTAAAAATCCAGATTAAAAGAATGATCAATATCCTACAACGAGACAACGATACCAGTGTCTCCACAGCTGGGATTCGTAGCGTGTAGTGCTAACCCTTATGTTTGACAAGGCCACAATAATCACATTTTTAGAGTCATTTATCCTGCAAATGAATTTATACATGTGATGTCTTAGGATAGCTTCTAAAGTACTGACTCCTGCAGCCACAAACATATTACTGGCACTACACCATCTAGGTTTCCTTAGCAGTGTTCTCATGGCATCGTTATATGCCACCTTTAGTCTCTGCATACTTGTCTTTCCATAGATTCGACCACAGGTGCGCAATGTAGAGTGGTGTGCAGTATGCTCCAAATAGCGACATCTTCACCACATCTGCACACGCATCCAAATTTACGCAAGAGAATATTCGCCTGTACATACAGCATGCATCATTGCCTATAAATATCCTCATCATCTGTCATTTGTTCTGTAATAATATGCCCTAGATATTTTACCTTATTACAGACACTAAGATTATTGTCAGACAATTTAAAATCAGGAAATGTTAGACATTTATCCTCCTTGGTTCTACAGATCATAACAGCACTCTTACTAGCATTATATTTAATGTCATGTTCCACACCATACACAGAACATATAGTAAGGAGCTGCTGGAGACCAGCGCTAGATGGACTAAAGACCCCAAGATCATCTTCATACATAATATGGTTCACTAAAATATTACCAATCACGCACCCAGTGTTACAGGCTTTCAATTGTTTAGACAGATCATCAATATTTAGATTAAAAAGGACTGGGGACAAAATTCCCCCTTGTCTAACACCATTGCTAACACCAAATGGGGCTGAGACTCTATTACCCCATTTTATTTGCATAGTCTGGTGGGCATACCAGTAGGCCAGAATTCTAACAATGTATTTAGGCACCCCTCTTTGACTCATTTTACCAAACAGCTTTCTGTGAGTAACACGGTCAAAGGCTTTGGAAGCATCAATAAAGCACATAAGGATTGAAGAGTTTTTGCCTCTATATTTGTTTACATTCTCCTTTAGGGCATATATGCATGCCAGTGCCATGTTTAGCTTTAAAGCCAAACTGGTTATCTGTGGAGTTAACAAACTAATTTATTATATCCAGCAGAACTCTTTCTAAAACTTTTGACAATATGCTGGCTAAAGCTATGGGCCTGTAATTATTTAGGCTGCCTACTTTACCAGCTTTGTCCTTAATGACCGGCACTAACAGGACAGACAACATTGAGTCTGGTAACAAGCCATGAATCATAAAGCCAGTAAAACAAATAGCAAGGAGAGGAGCTATCCTCATACTCACATACTTAAGATGTTCAGCAGAAATATGATCCAAGTCACTTGCTTTGTTGTTGGACAGCTTGTTCATGGCATGATACACCTCATGTGGCATAATCGCCATCGAGTCATGCTGAATGCTGCCTCAGTCACATTTATATCATTGAATCAACTGAATCTCTCTCTCTCTCTTAATATCATGGTATACTGTAGACTGTATAAAATAACTTTTCAAATGCAAAACAATGAGTAAAGCTGTCATTCTCAAAAATATTGCTTTGACATTGCAAAGCATCACCAGATTACTCTGTGGCATTCTTCACTTCATTAATATTTTGGCATCACAGCATTTTGAAGTCTACTTCGATATCACCGCTGTTGGATATATAATTTGTAACAATGAGTCAAGAGTACAGGAAGGAGATCAACAATCTGCTTGAATGGAGCCAGAACTATATTTTTGCACTGAATGTTAGCAAGACTAAGGTTCTAAAAAGGACACAAAGTGCTGGAGTAACTCAACGGGTCAGGCAGCATCTCTGGAGAGCACGGATAGGTGTTGTTTCGAGTCAAAACCCTGTACTTCTTCTGAAGAAGGGTCTCAACCTGAAACATCACCTATCCATGTTTCCCGGCATGCTGCCTGTCCCGTTGTGTTATTCCCACATGTTGTATCTGTTTGTGTATTAACCAACATCCACAGGTCTTTGTTTCTACAAGACCAAGATGCTGATTGTTGAATTCCAGAAGGGAAAGATGAGATTCCAGTGATCTGCCGTCATCGGCGAATAGCGGTGGAGAGAATCAATGGCTTCAAGTTTCTGTGCCTGCACATCTCTGAAGGACTCTCCTGGGTTTAGCACAAAGAAAGCTCATCAACATCTCTACTTCTTCAGCCTCTACAACCTCTAGTCTGAAGATATTCAGCATGCTGGAGAATATTCTATCGAACTTCTATAGGTATTCAGTAGAAATGATACTGAATGGTTGCATCATGGTAACGGAGTCAAAGAATCCTTATGTACTAGTTCAAGAAGAGCTTCTTCCTGTCAACAATTAAGCTCTGGATCCACCCTGTAGAACAATAACCACAACCCTACCTCAGCACCAAACTACTATGGTCTTTCTATTGATTGCACACTTCAACCTACACTGTTATGGTCACGTTACCTATTACAACTGATAATTTATTAAGAATTGGTTATTGTAGATTGGCTATTTCATACGAGCCAATTATAGTGTTTGTTAGTACTGACTCCGCCTATTATGTGCGTCATGTTATCAAGAGCCTGCTTACGCTAGTTAGAACAAGTAGCAGCTCTGAGATGTGATGACTTCAGATCCTTGCTGTATGTAGATTTAATACATAAAATATCATTTCATAATTAAGTAAAAATCTGCATTTGAAAATGCCTTCCAGCACAAAGGGAAGAGTTGGTCATGTTGGTTACAATCGAGACGCTTACAATGTATAGATTGGGAATTATGTTTAGTGTCCTTCATTATGCTGCTGGCCTTGCCGAGTCTGGGCTGTGTCCACAATTTGCTGCATTTACTTGCGGTCTTGGATGGAGCTGTTCCCAAACAAAGCTATAATGCATCCTGATAAAATGCTTTCTACGGCACATCTGTAGAATATGATGAGAATTGTCAGGGACATGCCAAAGGTCCGAAGCCTTCTAAGGAAGTCTTGGTCGTTGCTTCAAGCAAAGCCAGATACAAAATGAAATTATGTTCATGTTATTTATTATTAAGGTGGGTAAAATGCTTTTGTTAGACCAGCAAAGATTTACGAGGCAGTAGGAACACCCACAGCAAATGTTATTCCTCAATTTTGAGAAACTATGATTTTAAAACCATCTTACCATCACAAAGTGAAGTGTTGGTCACATTGGTGCTGAAGCCTAAATCACAACTGCACACGAAGCTTCTGATTGTGTTGGTGCAGATTTGTTGACAGTTTGAGGTGTTGGTTGCACATTCATCGATGTCTACAGAAATAAGGTCAGTTAATCCTGGTGCAAATTGGTTACATTTACTGACATGCTTTCCAACTCGCTGAGGTATTTTCAATGTACTGTAAGCGATGCAGGCTGGCTTCTAAGATCAGCAAGAATTTTGCTTCCAAATTATATTGAACTTTCTAATCCTGTTTTGAAAACAATACTGTGAATTTTCAGTGTTTAAGTTCAAATTTAAATGAAACTACAAAGAGATCCCAGTTATGGTGAGATCACGGATATACTATGGCCTTGTTTTGCAATGTCTGAATTTGGCCCCTAATTTCAATATTTCATCTTCCCATCTTTGAGAGACTTTGCATTTGAGAATCCCTACCATCACAAAGGGAAGAGTTGGTCACATTGGTGCTGAAGCCTGGGTCACAACTGCACTGGAAGCTTCCAATTGTGTTGTTGCAGTTTTGTTGACAGTTCGAGATGTTGGTTGTGCATTCATCAATATCTGAAGGACAAAGAGTGAATAAAATATCAAACAATTTCATGACATTTGACTTTGTCAATTGAAATGTTGTCTCTTTATATCACGAGATGGAATTCGCAATCCTCCAGGTTTAATATTTCATCCCTATTTTTCTTTTTTTTCTGCAGGAAAATAATCCATTCGGTACAGCATTAGATTATATCCACAGTCAGCAATTTTAAGGTAAAATGCTTCTTTTAGGCCAGCAAAGTTATACAGTGCTGTAAGAACTGCATCAGGAAATGTTACTCCTGACTCTGAGAAAAGAGGTGTTTGAAAACATGTCACCATCACAAAGGGAAGAGTCGGTCACGTTGATGCCGAAGCCTGAATCACAACTACACGTGAAGCTTCCGATTATGTTGGTGCAGATTTGTTGACAGGTTGAGGTGTTGGTTGCACACTCATCAATATCTGGAGGACAAAGAGTGAATGACATGTCAAACAATTGGGATTTGCTAACTGAAACATCATCACTGATATTATGAGATTGAAATGAAGATATGAAATTCAACTGGTGTAATCATTTGTCCCTACATTTACACTTCTTTCTGCATGAAAAGTACCCATTCAGTTTAATTTTTGTTTATTATTACGTGTACCGAGTTACAGTGAAAAGATTTTGCTGCTTGCTATCCAGTCATAGAAACATAGAAAAATAGGTGCAGGAGTAGGCCATTCGGCCCTTCGGCTGATAATCCATAATCTGTACCCCGTTCCTGCTTTTCCCCCATATCCCTTAATTCTTCAGCCCTAAGAGCTAAATCTAACTCCCACTTGAAAACACCCAGTGAATTGTCCTCCACTGCCTTCTGTTGCAGATAATTCCACAGATTCACAACTCTCTGGGTGAAAAGGTTTTTCCTCATCTGTCCTAAATGGTCTAACCCTTATTTTTAAACTGTGATCCCTAGTTCTGAACTCCCCCAACCTCGGGACTATTTTTCCTGCATCTAGCCCAGGGATCGGCAACTTTTTTCTTCATAGGGGCCAGGACCCATGTCTGTGAGCATATGGCGGGCCCCATCTATCGCCATAGTTAATAAATGGAGGTAATAATATTACATTCTAACTAAATTAGTAATTAGTAATAATACATACTAACAATACATAAATTACTAATAATACATACTAACGAGTGTGACACTTGGTGTTGTTTTTTGCATTAGTTTTCACATGTTTTTCAATGAGTTTTCTGCAGTTCCCAGATCCCTCACGTCCCCGGGATCATCAGCAGCTCCAGGTCGCCTGCGAGCCCCGGGACTGGCTGTAGTTCCCAGGTCACTTGAGTGCCCCTGGTCCAGCTGTAGTTCCCAGGTCGCCTGAGTACCCTGGGACTGGCTGTAGCACCCAGGTCGCCTGCGAGCCCCGGGTCTAGCTGCAGTTCCCAGATTGCCTACGACTCCTGGGACTGTCTGCAGTTCCCAGGTCATGAAAACTACTTGGAAAAAAAACCGCCTGCGGGCCAGATGATTTCGGGTTACGGGATGGATCCGGCCCGTGGACCGTAGGTTGCCGACCCCTGATCTAGCCTGCCCAATCCTTTAAGAATTTTATGTTTCTGCTAGTCTAAGTGAGAACAGCTTCACACGGGAGGCCACCAAATTCAAATGCAGTTTCATACCATTTCAAGCAGGGTGCAAGGCCACCAATTTCAAATGCAGTTTCAAACCATTTCAAGCAGGGTGCAATGCCACCAAAGACAGAGAGTTGTGACCTCTCCCTCCCCCATCCTGCAGAGACTGAGCCACGCCCACACTTCCAGGTTTTATAGTCCCTCCGACCCTCCCACCGGAAGGGATGTGGCCTTCATGGCGTGATTGACAGGAGAGAGAATCTTAACATTTTTTAAACACTAATAACTCTTTTATTTTTCATCGATGGGAAAAATCCTCGGCACCTGATGAGCGGAGGGGGACTGAGTAAGATGGCCAAAAATCACAGCCATACGTGGTAGTGTTTTTATCTAAATCAATATACTGCGCAAACAGGAAGTGGTCAAGATTAGACTTTTAATTATAGAGAAGGCATACCACTTTTCAATAAGGCAACATCACTTTTCAATAAGGCAACACCACTTTTCAATAAGGCAACACCAACACTACTTTTCAATAAGGGCAAACCAACACCACTTTTCAATAAGTTTGCATTTTCAAACCAACATCATCTTTTGCATAGCGTGGCCTTCATGGCGTGATGACAGGAGAGAGAATATCAACATTTTTAACATTAATAAGTCTTTTATTTTTCATCTATGTGAAAAATCATTTTGTCCTGCGCAGCGGAGGGGGACTCTGAGTAAGATGGCCAAAAATCACAGCCGTAAGTGGTAGCGGTTTTTCTAAAACAATATGCTAGTGCAAACAGGAGGTGGTCAAGATGAGACTTTTAATTATATAGATAAGATCTTCTCTCATCCTTCTAAATTCCAGTAAATACAAGCCCAGTCGACCCATTCGTTCATCATATGTCAGTTCCGCCATCCCGGGAATTAAACTGGTAGACCTACACTGCACTCCCTCAATAGCAATAATGTCCTTCCTCAAATTAGGAGATTAGGAGCTGTTTCCACACCACGCTGTGGTGCATTCTGATGAAGTGCTTTCGATGGTGCATCTGTAGAAGTTGGTGAAAGTTGCTATGTTTTAAATCCATCCTACCTTCACAAAGCGAAGAGTTGGTCACATTGGTGCCGAAGCCTGGGTCACAACTGCACACAAAGCTTCCAATAGTGTTTGTGCAGATTTGTTGACAGTCTGAGGTGTTGGTTGCACATTCTTCGATGTCTAAGGAAATAAGCACAGTTACTCCTGGTGCAAATTGTTGACTTTTCCCAACATGCTTTCAAACTCACTCAGGTATTTTCAATGGAAACGATGCAGTCTGGCTTCTAAGCACAGCAAGCATTTTGTTTTGCTTCAAACGCATAATGAACTTTCTAATCCCTTGTGAAAACAATAATCTGAATTTTCATTGATAAAGATCAAGTTTACATGAAACTACAAAGAGAACACAGTTATGGAGAGACACACAACGTTATATTGCCTTCTTTTGCAATGTCTGAATTTGGCCCCTAATTTCCAATATCTAATCTTCCTATCATAGAGAGACATTGCATTTGAGAGTTCCTACCATCACAAAGGGAAGAGTTGATCACATTGGTGCTGAAGCCCGGGTCACAAGTGCACAGGAAGCTTCCGATTGTGTTGTTGCAGATTTGTTGACAGTTCGATGTGTTGGTTGCACATTCATCAATGTCTGGAGGAAAAAGAATGAGTGACATGTAAAAACTGCCACATTAAATAATATTCTCGAACTCAGAGAAATTATGTATTTGAAATCAACCAACCATCACAAAGTGAAGAGTTTGTTAAGTTGATGCTGAAGCCTGGGTAACAACTGCACAGGAAGCCTCCAACTGTGTTGGTGCAGTTTTGTTGACAGTTTGAGATGTTGATTGCACATTCATCAATATCTGAAGAAATAAGCTCAGTTACTCTGCCACAGGATGTAGTTGAGGCATGTAAAATAACTGCATCAAAAAGACATTTGGACAGATGCATGCATTGTAAAATCTGCAGGGAAATGGGCCAAATGCAGTAAAGGGAACTGGCTTAGATGGGGCATCTTGGTCAACATGGAAGGTGTAATGAAATATACATGCTCACGATTTGGATATTTTGTCTCATCTTCAGAAATTGTGGAAATATTACTACCCCCACATTGCACAGGTGGCTAATATATTTTAGTTTAGGGGGGTTTAAATCTACATGACCCATGTGCCACATTGAATATTGTTTATCATCTGTTAGAAACAATGAATACGAGGTCTCTTACCATCACACAGCGAAGAGTTGGTTCGGTTAGTTTTGAAGCCGTTGTTGCAACTGCACAAGAAGCTTCCGATTGTGTTGGTGCAGATTTGTTGACAGGTTGAGGTGTTGGTTGCACATTCATCGATATCTGCAATTAAATGTCATGTCAAGTTCTTGCATAGCATGTGGCATTGCCAGCAGTAACTCATTCACTAAGAGTTCGGTTCTACATTGACACTTATTGGTGTCAAATTAAGCTCTCCGTAAATTTATTGCTGTGACATTATAAAACATATGAGCTGAGAGGGTCACTCCACACTTCAAATATCATCAGCAGCAGAACGCCTTCAGATTGATATATCTTTGAAAAAATTGCATGATTATTAAACCAGAACACCTCCCCCATAGGCATGAAGGCGGGAGCTATCGGGAAGCACTTCAGGTGCTGGCGTGTCCGACGGTACACGGTGCCCTCGTAATTAACCAGGTAGGACCGGGGAGAGTCGGCATTGCCAACGACAACGGCCAGCCGGTGATGACCGGAGGTGGACATCATCCGAACAACCTGGCCCGGGAACAGACGGGGAAGTAGTCGGGAAGATTTATCAAAGGAGCGCTTTTGGATGACCTGTTTCTCGATGATGCGATCCTTGACAGCGGCAGGGCTTAGGACAGCGGGCGTTAGAGATTGCTGAGAAACCGGGAGAGGGGGTCTAGTGGTGCGGGACATGAGGCGCTGGGCAGGCGAACCAAGTGCGGGGTCCCGGGAAATGTTGCGGAGGTTGAGGAGGGCAAGATAGAAGTCCGAATGGGACAGACGGCAATGTTCCAGCAGCTCCTTGGCACTGCGGACAGCGCGCTCCGCAAGGCCGTTGCTCTGCGGGTACTCGGGGCTGCTGGTGATGTGGCGAAAGTTCCATAGGGCGGCGAAAGCGGCGAACTCTGCGCTGGAAAACTGTCCGCCATTGTCGGATAGGAGAGTCACCGGGGAACCGAAGGTAGAAAAGTGGCGGCGAAGCTTCCCGATGACGGCAACAGACGTGAGGGAGGGCAGCTGGTCCACCTCGAACCAGCTGGAGTAGGAGTCCACCAGGATCAGGAAGTGTTTGCCACGCCATTCGAAAATGTCAGTGGCGACAGCCATCCACGGCAGCTCTGGAGCCGGCTGCTGCATGAGAGGTTGGCGTTGTTGATGAGGCAGTAGGCTGTTGCAGGCAGCACAGGCGGAGACCCTGTCACGAATCTCCGGAATCATGCCAGGCCAGAAAAATTGAGCCTGGGCCCGGGACAAAGTGGCCTCCACCCTGTGTGCGGTTTGGTAGTAGTGGTCACGCAGAGCGTCCGGCACCACGACCTTGTGGCCCTTCACCACCACGCCGCTGTGCAGCACCAATTCGTCCCGAACCAGGAAGTAGGGCACGGCTCCGGCCGGTAGGGAAGAGCGTCGGTCAGGCCAGCCACGGCGGATGACGCCCGCAAGCTGTTGTAGGGCAGGATCAGCGGCAGTGTGTTCGACCAGGGACTGCATCTGCCAAGAGGGAACAATGTTAACGTTCAGTACCATCAGGTCAGACGATTCGTATGGATGACGGGCAACGGAGGGGAGCGGCGCACGGGACAATGTGTCGGCCACGAACATTTCCTTGCCCTTGCGGTACACAATGTTGAATGTGAATCGTTGGAGCTGCAGCATCATTCGCTGCAACCGCGAGGAGGCCGCATGGATAGGCTTGTTCAAGATAGAAACCAGCGGCTGGTGGTCCGTTTCAATGGTGAAAGTATTGCCCATAATGTTGTCTTTGAATTTGGAGCATGCGAAAACCACTGCAAGGAGCTCCTTCTCGATCTGAGCGTAGCGCTGCTCAGCAGGGGTCATGGTGCGAGAGGCATAGGAAACAGGCAGCTGCCGATCGTCCTCGAGCTGCAGGCAGGCAGCACCGAGTCCGAACCGAGAAGCATCGCAGGTGAGGATGATAGGTCTGTTCAGGTCAAAATACGTTAAAGTCGGGGTGCGAGCGAGCCTGGACTTCAGGGCTACGAATGCCGACTGGTGATGCGGTAGCCAGACCCAGGCATTGTCCTTTTTGATTAGCTCCCTCAGAGGGGCACTCAGTTCGCTGAGGTCGGGTATGAACTTACCCAGGTAGTTGACCATGCCCAGAAATCGCTGCAGGCCGGGCACGTCGGTGGGAGCAGGCATTTCGGTGACCGCAGCAGTCTTCTGGGGGTCTGGCTTTAGTCCACTGGCCGTGAAAACGTGGCCCACGTACGTGACCTCCTGAACGCGGAACCGACACTTCTTCGGGTTGAGCTTGAGATTAATCTCACGGGCCCGGTCCAGGACTTGGCGTAGGTGCAGGTCGTGCTCAGCGACGTCCTTCCCGTATACCAGAATGTCATCGACAATAATAGCACATGGCAACCCGGCAAACAGCTGTTCCATGGTCCGCTGGAAAACCTCACTCGCTGAGTTGATCCCGAAGGGCATGCGAAGAAAACGAAACCTGCCGAAAGGTGTGCTGAAGGTGGTTAAATAAGACGAACGTTCATCCAGAGGGATCTGCCAAAAGGAGCTCTTGGCATCTAAGACCAAGAAGACAGTGGCAGGACCAACCTGTGCAGCGACGTCCTCCACCG
Source organism: Amblyraja radiata (assembly GCF_010909765.2). NCBI lineage: Eukaryota > Metazoa > Chordata > Chondrichthyes > Rajiformes > Rajidae > Amblyraja > Amblyraja radiata. Next base: position 52,848,893 of record NC_045968.1, read on the forward strand.
TCCGCATGGGGTAGTGCGGGCGTTGGATAGCAAGGTTCAGGTCCTTCGGGTTGATGCAGATCCTGATCTCGCTGGCGTCTTTCTTGGCAGCAACGACCATGGTGGAGACCCACAAGGTGGGTGCGCTCACCTCTCTGAGAATGCCAGTGGAAACCATATCACGAAGTGTGGACTCCACGCGGCCCTTCATGGCAAAAGACACCCGGTGGGCCGGTCTAACGACCTGGTCGACCCCCGGGTCAACAACGATTTTATAGGCACAGGGCAGCTTGCCCAGAATGTCATCGAAACGGTCAGGATACTCTATCAGGGGGTCCATGGGGGCCTGCACCAGGTGGACATCGTGGTGAAAAGAGACCAAGCCCAAGTCCTGGCATGCACGGGCGCCCAGCAGGGTGACGTTATCAGAGTCCAGCAGGAAAAAAGCGAGGGGCCGAGAGGTCTTGAGAACAGTGCAGATAACAGTGGCCTTCCCCACTGCGACCAGAACACCTCCCCCATAGGCATGAAGGCGGGAGCTATCGGGAAGCACTCTCTCACCCAAACTTATCTTTTTGAAGAGGCGAACAGACATAATGTTTGCAAACGCACCAGTATCGACCTTGGCCGAGAAGGAGTGTCCATTCACAATAACATGTATTGAGGGATCCGTTATCGGGCCAGGTGCACCCAGGAGCGAAAACACAGTCGGATCACCATGGGAGGACATCGTATCTGAATCAGGGAGTTCTGGTTGGTACTGGGAACCAGGCGCGCTATCAGTGTCCGCAAGAATGTTTAGACTCCTTCTAGGAGCAGGGATCGGTTTCCCACGAGAACGGCAGGCTGACGAAAAATGGTTCAATTTCCCGCAAGAGTTGCAAGTCTTACCCAGCGCCGGGCAAACGTTGTTCTGGTGCGAGGAGAAATTACAATTCGGGCAACGACGAGGGGTGACCTTAGCGGGAGAAGCGGGCGAGAACGGGCGAGGCGGGCTATTGATCCGCCGGCGGCCCACGGTACCGGTGAAGTTGATGTCCTGGGACTGTGGGTGGGAAACGGAGCCGACAGCAGAGGCCATACGAGCAGAATGCATGGCATCCTTTAGCGTGAGGTCGGGTTTCATTAGTAGATCTTCGCGCAGCTTTGAGTTTAGGAGACCGTAAACCAGGACGTCCCTGATCAATTCGTCAGTTGTAATAGCTTCGAGGCGGCACCTCCGAGCCAAATGACGCAAAGAGGCAATGTAAGCGTCAATGTGCTCACCGGGAACCTGACGTCTTGAGAAAAACTTAAAGCGCTCAATTATGTTATTTGTGGGAATGTCACATAGGGCATTAAATTTGGCCATGAGACATACCGGGTCATGGCGGTCTTCCGGAGGGTCGAAATCGAACGCCGCATAATGTTCCATAGCCTCCGGACCAGCCAGGTTGAGGAGCATGTGAGCCTGTACCGCAGGAGATACACCAGGATGAGCAATAGCGATGTAATGTTCATAGTCGCGCTGGAAGACAGTCCAGCGGTGCACGATGTCCGCGTCAAAAATGAGCTTGTCAGGACGACGGAACGAGTTAGCCATATTAAATGTGAAGGTGGGGAAACAACTGGGAGAAACAAATAATAAAATAAAACCGATAAACAGGAGACGCAAGTCTACCGCGCTGACACCATGTAAAAGGACTTGATCCAACACTCAAAGTCTCTTACCATTGTATCTTTATTCATTCACTACATACATTATGCCCTAGCTGTCCGTGGTCATCACTGGGACTTACCAGGCCATATTTTGAATGGAGAGAGTAATGTGAATTGTCGGAATTGAACTTCCTCAACAAATAATAATTAACCTAAATTTCTATGATACTGCAGTAAAATACGATAATATAAAAGATTCACAGAGGAAGAAATGATAACCATTATGATTCAATATTAGGATGATACAAATACATTTGTGGGGACACCTAGATTTGACAAGGCTATAGTAACAATCATATGAAATGGTTAAAACTTTAAGATGTTGGTTCCACTTTCATCTATGTCTGGATCAAAATAAGTGAAAGTCATGTCAAATAACAAAGTGTTTAAGAAGGAACTGCAGATGCTGGAAAATCGAAGATAGACATAAGTACTGGAGAAACTCAGCGGGTGCAGCAGCATCTATGGAGCGAATGAAATAGGCAACGTTTCGGGCCAAAACATTCTTCAGAAGGGTTTCGGCCCAAAACGTTGCCTATTGAGTCTGAAGAAGGGTTTCGACCCGAAACATTGCCTATTTCCTCCAAATGACGTCTGATACAGGTGTTTTGTATTTTGCTTTGCCAGCTGCAACTTTGTCACATAATATTCTGAATTGCAATAGATTGCAGACTGTCATCATATTATGGCAGCACAACAAAGGAGATGTCTTACGGGAAAATATTGGTTTAACTCTTATCAACATAACCAGGTCTAGGAGAGTCACTCATTGCCACATAGAACATTGGCATCAGGATTCCTTTGCGATCATATCGCCATTGGGGAAATGGCCAAAATATTAAAAAGCACAGGTTTCAACTACTTATTTCACAAAGTAATAATGACGGAAACATAGAATTTTCCTTCGGGGTCACATAAGTGATTCCGTGAAGAAGGCCGTAACTACGCAAGCGCGTCATTACGTCTGCCGCATTGCGCAACGGATGACTGGCAGGCGCGCTGCTCCTGCCAGCGGTAAGTTTAAACCTAAAGGTAAGTTTAAAACTTAATTTCTAGGGTTTGTGTTTTGTGTTGCAGGAAGCTCCTTGCAGACCTTGCCTGCTGGATTTGGGGCGAAGTCCGGACGAGCCGCGGGGAAACCTTTAGGACCGCGGGGAACCCCTGTCACGGACGGTAGGGAATCCCGGTCACGACTTCAGGGAATCCCGGCCACGGACCGTGGGGAACCCGCTATGGATACCGCGTCAGTGCGGGTAGCGCGAGCCGGTCAAAATTCAACTTTTTCGAGTCACTGATGGTAGAGCCAGCGGCTACAGACTTGGTGCCGGCAGTGAGCATCTTGGCTACCCCGCAGGGGAGAAAAGCCACTAAAAAGTCTGTCAGGGCCCTGGACTTGGATGAGTCGGGGCCAGGAGGACTCCCCTCCTTCTATGGGCAGTGTGTTTGGAAAACTGACCCATCTGGAGCACCTATTGGAGATGTTGCTCCAAAGAGATATGCTCCAAAGAAGGGAGATATCTGAGCCCGGGTATTATGGAGAACCCGCAGGCAGCGGAACCTGTGTCAGGGCTGCTTGATGTCTCCCTCTCTTAGGAGGGGAGCATAAGAGGCCAGTTTTAAACTGAGCCAGATGCAGGTATCCTCAGAGGCCTGCGGTAGCACCTGTGTCAGGGCTGCTTATGAATCTCCCTCTCTGTGGAGGGGAGTGCGAGTGGTCAGTGTGTAACTGACTTCAAATTCAAAGTATGTCCGTGGAACATACTGGAGCACATGCATATGGCTCAAAGGAAGTGCTCGCAAATGAAATGGTTACTGTTGTGGGCAGAAAACCCGGGAGGGGCCAGAGTTTCCCCTGACGCTACAAGTGCCGGCAGTGAACAGCGCTATCAGGGGTGACATTGGAGGAAATGAAACCAGCCGCCGAATCTTCTCTTCAGGTAAGACTTATTCAACAGGTATAACTGGATGAGAAAGCTAAAGCTGTCGGGCTGATCAAGGTACCAACAACGAACAAGCTTCATCGTATCGGCGACGACACACCCCACGCTTCATTGGCAGAAAGCAGTTCACTGAAGCTGGTGGAAAGCTGCGCAGAGGCCAAAGTCCAAGCCGGTCTCAGGAAATGGAATCCACATACACTACCTTCCTACTCTCCAATCAAGGACGGGAATAGAACCCACATCAGGAGCCGTTGGGCTTACCATAGACCACCGGTAACCATGGAGGTAGGTGGGTCTGGTTCTTCCGAAACATGGGGTAAGTGGACCATTTACAAGTTGGTAATATTTACAATTATTTTTGTACAAATGATAATGATAGTATGAGATTGGGTTGTTATTGCACAGTACAAGGGTACCAAGCTTGGCTTGGATTTGGGGCCAGAGTTGTCTTTCGAGGCAGGCTCAGTGTTATGGCCAGGATTGCCTTACGGAACAAGCTCGGAATTATGGCCAGAGCTGTCTTTCGAGGCAGTCGAGGCAGGCTCAGAATTATGGCTGGAGTAGCCTATCAAGGCAGGCCCAGTATTATGGTTAGAATTGTCTTTCGAGGCAGCCTCAGTATTATGGTCAGGGGATCACCTTTCGAGACAGGCTCGAGAATCTGGCCAGAGTTGTGATTCAAGGCAGGCACGGAATTATGGCAGGCATAATTCTTTTTCATTGTAAAAGATGGAGGATGTCGGTTCATAGTTGATTTATATTTTCAGTATGTGGTATTTTGTTACTGTCTAACAAGCTGATTTCTTTAAGATCTTTATGGCATGCATCGATTTCAAAGATGCATACTATTTCAAGTCCCATTCATAGGGATCCCAGGAGTCATTTGGAATTTATCTGGATGGGGCATGTTAACAGTTAATGCGTTGTAAATGGGCTAATTTCAGCTCCCAGCTCATCTACCAATTTACTAAACCGGTGCTGGGACTGCTCAAAGCTCAAAAACACTTGTTATGGCTTTTCCGGATGAGATTCTAAACGCTGCGTTTTGCTAAAATCAGCTGTTTTTTCAGCCGCAACTCATTTGAGAGATTGAGGTTCCTCATCCATCCAGTTAAATTTAAGTTGATACCAACTACAGTTATTGCTTTCGGTTGTACCTTTAACTATTATTTATCTGTGACATCGCTCTGGGGCAAGAGATTGGTATCAAGCAGTCTTCTATTCATCAAGTGTAATTGGCAATATAACAGCTGTGTTTCAGCTGTGCAATTGGGCCTTTGCATTGTCAGAACTTACAAGTGCAGAGTTCTAATCTCTCAAGTGCCAGTTAGGTCATTGTTACAGACCTATGCTATTACCAGCTGAAGCCACCAGGGTCACAATGGTGGATGAACAATATTCAGCATTGCTCCAGTAGTTTTGGTCAATAAATCTTCAGTTGTATTTCAGACTGATGCTAGTGCTCAAAGATGGGAAATTACGAATGCCATCTCTAGTTATGCAGGGATGAGATTTGCATGAATTGCCAATTCTTCAGTTATTGGTATCAACTACCTATAGACACTAGGTGCATACTATGGGTTAAAAGGTTTGTTGTGCGGATATGCATAATCTGCATGCTCAATTCCAGGTTGATACACTGTGGTGGTGGCTTATGTTGGTCACATGGGTGCAATGAAGTCAAAGTATCCTGTCATAATTTACCCAACTTTATTTGGCACTGGTGTATCATCACGTAAATCAATTACAACACAGAATGGATGTTGGATCACTAAGTATTTTATGACATTGTGGCTCGATGGAACACCAAATATCGATATGTCTGCACCCAGGCTCATTCACCAGGTTGTAAGACATGTGGCATCGCAGTGGCAAGAGATACATTCTTGCTACACGAGGGAGGAATGTTCTTTTGTGTCGTTGCTCCATTTTGCCTCATCAGTCGGATCTTGCAATGATACAGCAAGATCCCGCTTTAGGGTTTTCGTACTGTCTGACTGGCCTATGTAGCCATGGTGTCCTGCAAATGTTGGGAATTATTGTAGAACCATATATGGGGTTTCTAAACATAAAACGTGCTGGTTCAGCCTGGGACTCGGGGAACCAACATCTGTATGATTAATCAATTCATTGCCTTACAGAATCTGAGAAGACAGCTCCTGCGACTTGGGTTGTCAGACCAATCCATGTAGGTGCTCACTGCAGAGTGCAGAGATAGCACCAAAAAAAAGCAGTACATTTCCTCTTCAGGAGATGGGAAGTGATCTGTTTAAATGCTATGTTACATATAATACGGCACGGACACTGACGTTTTAGAGTTCATTTTCTATGGGCCCTTGACAATAAATTACGTTATAGTCCCATTAACTGTGCTTAACATGCTTTCTCATCATATTTGCTGCAGCGAGCGGGACCCAGCTCTGTCGGGTCTCACCCTCTGATTCTAGTTTATTAAGGATATCTTTGCACGTGTTCTCCCAGACCCAAGTACACGCAGTATGGGATATTGACATTGTGTTGACACTGCTTCGCCAGGGGGCTCCAGCTATATACCTATCTTTGGCTCAGGGCTCATAAGGTATCCCATTGGTGCTGTTCTCAGCGCAACGGATCCAGTCATTGTATAAATTGGGACTGGACAGGATGGTTATACCTGCTAATAATATAATATTTCATGTTTACGATTTAGTTAGGCAGGACAGCCCAGGGGTGTCAGGTCTCAAGCTAGTTCTCATGACATACTTCACGCACCTTCGGTTATGTGTGGTCACACATTTACAACATTACGTCAGGGTCACCTAGAGCCTTAGAGGCTCTGATACTAGGTATGTTTATTAGTTACTAATAACCTCATAAGAAGGTATCAGTTCAGACCATCTTCAGGTGGTTCAAACGGGGTTTGGCTTATACAGGAGTAGATACTAATTTTCTAATCTCACTCCACCAGGGCTGCTAATTCATCAGCAGCAAGGGTTATGTTCGGTCCTCTGGACCACATCCTGCCGACTGCAGGTTGGCCTAATGATCGAGTTTCCAAACATTTTATTTTTAACCCATTGCCAGACCAGGGGTATTTGCCAATTAAAAAAAAAATGTTAGGTTCTATTTTATAGTTTCCCCGGGATGAGAGGGGTTACTATTATTATTATCTGTTCATTTATCAGCATCAGCTTGTTTTAGTCTAGTCTATGAGCGATTACGTGCCCACCGCTCCCACCCTCATATTTTCGGTCATCTGGAGGTTTCAGTCGTCTTTAATCTTACTATGTTACTTCAATTACTGTTATCTGTGATTTGAAGATTGACGCGCATGTGTGGTGATGGCTTTCTTCACGTAATCGCTCATCGTAACTCCTCACAAAATAAAGATCAAACTTCAAACTGGTAAGTTCTCGTTTAATCTCACTATTTTAAGGTAATTAACGTATGAAACATTAACGATTTTTATAAGTCTGCTGTATCTTAAGGTGACTAAAATCTATGTTTGGCCATCTAAGATGCTGGGCAGCCTGAAATGCAACAATAAATAGCAGTGGAAAATCTGAGAAAGCATCTGTTTCAAAAATACCTACCATCACAAAGGGAAGAGTTGGTCACATTGGTGCTGAAGCCCGAATCACAACTGCACACAAAACTTCCGATTGTGTTGTTGCAGATTTGTTGACAGTTCGAGGTGTTGGTTGGACATTCATCAATGTCTGGAGAAAAAAGAATGAGTGACATGTAAAAACTGCCACATTAAATATTATTCTCCAACTCTGAGAAATAATGTATTTGAAATCTTCCTACCATCACATAGTGAAGAGTTTGTTAATTTGATGCGGAAGCCTGGGTAACAACTGCACAGGAAGCCTCCTACTGTGTTGGTGCAGTTTTGTTGACAGTTTGAGATGTTGATTGCACATTCATCAATATCTGAAGAAATAAGCTCAGTTACTCTGCCACAGGATGTAGTTGAGGCATGTAAAATAACCACATCAAAAATACATTTGGACTGATGCACGCATTGTAAAATTTGCAGGGAAATGGGCCAAATGCAGTAAATGGAACTGGCTGAGAAGTCGTGAATTTATGGAATTCCCTGCCACAGAGGGCAGTGGAGGCCAAGTCACTGGATGGGTTTAAGAAATAGTTAGATAGAGCTCTAGGGCCTAATGGAGTCAAGGGATGTGGGGAGAAGGCAGGCCCGGGTTATTAAGGGACACAAAAATGCTGGAGAAACTCAGCGGGTGCAGCAGCATCTATGGAGCGAAGGAAATAGGCGACGTTTCAGGTCCGAAACCCTTCTTCAGACTGATGGGGGGTGGGGGGGAGAAGGACGGAAAAAGGGAGGAGGAGGAGCCCGAGGGCGGGGGATGGGAGGAGACAGCTCGAGGGTTAAGGAAGGGGAGGAGACAGCAAGGGCTAGCAAAACTGGGAGAATACGTTCATGCCATCCAGACGCAAGCAACCCAGGCGGAATCTGAGGTGCTGTTCCTCCAATTTCCGGTGTTGCTCACTCTGGCAATGGAGGAGACCCAGGACAGAGAGGTCGGATTGGGAATGGGATGGGGAGTTGAAGTGCTGAGCCACCGGGAGTTCAGGTAGGTTATTGCGGACTGAGCGGAGGTGTTCGGCGAAACGATCGCCCAACCTCCGCTTAGTCTCCCCGATGTAAATCAGCTGACATCTAGAGCAGCGGATGCAGCAGATGAGGTTGGAGGAGATACAGGTGAACCTTTGTCGCACCTGGAACGACTGCTTGGGTCCTTGAATGGAGTCGAGGGGGGAGGTGAAGGGACAGGTGTTGCATTTCTTGCGGTTGTAACGGAAAGTGCCCGGGGAGGGGGTGGTACGGGAGGGAAGGGAAGAATTGACAAGGGAGTTGCAGAGGGAGTGGTCTTTGCGGAAGGCAGACATAGGGGGCGATGGGAAGATGTGGCGAGTGGTGGGGTCACGTTGGAGGTGGCGGAAATGGCGGAGGATTATTTGTTGTATTTGCCGGCTGGTGGGGTGAAAGGTGAGGACTAGGGGGACTCTGCCCTTGTTGCGAGTGCGGGGATGGGGAGAGAGAGCAGTGTTGTGGGGTATGGATGAGACCCTGGTGCGAGCCTCATCTATGGTGGTGGAGGGGAATCCCCGTTCCCTGAAGAACGAGGACATTTCCGATGCCCTGGTGTGGAACGTCTCATCCTGGGAGCAGATGCGGCGTAGGTGGAGGAATTGGGAGTAGGGGATGGAGTCTTTACAGGGGACAGGGTGGGAAGACGAGTAGTCCAGATAGCCATGTGAGTCAGTGGGTTTGTAGTGTATGTCGGTCAGAAATCTGTCCCCTGCGATGGAGATGGTGAGGTCAAGGAATGGTAGGGAAGTGTCGGAAATGGGATAGGGACGATCAGCCTTGATCACAATGAATGGCGGTGCTGAATGGAAGGGCTGAATGGCCTCCTCCTGCACCTATTTTCTAAATGGAACTGGTTTAGAGTCAAGTCAAGTTTATTCGTCACATACACCTACGGGATGTGCAGTGAAATGAAAAGTGGCAATACTCGCGGACTTTGTGCATAAAGACAAACAAACAAACAACCAAACAAACTACAAACAGAATGTAACAGAATCACACAGTCTTTTACATATTAAATATTGTGGGAGGAAGGAAAAAGGGAAAAAAACAGCCATTTAAAAAAAGCAGTAGAGTGGTACAGTAAAGTTAGTCTCTGGTGAGATAGGAGTTTGCAGTCCTAATGGCCTCTGGGAAGAAACTCCTTCTCAACCTCTCCATTCTCACAGCATGGCAACAGAGGCATTTGCCTGAACGTAGCAGCTAGAACAGTCCATTGCAGGGGTGGAAGGGGTCTCCCATGATCTTATTGGCTCTGGAGTTGCACCTCCTGATGTATAGTTCCTACAGAGGAGCGAGTGAAGTTCCTATAGTGCGTTCGGCCGAACGCACTACTCTCTGCAGAACCTTCTTGTCCTGGGCAGAGCAATTCACAAACCAGATTGTAATATTTCCGGACAAGATGCTTTCCACAGCCGCTGAGTAGAAGCACTGGAGGATCCTCGGAGACACTCTGAATTTCCTCAATTGCCTTGCCTACTCATGAGTGCTGCGGTGTGTGATGTCCATGTCATATCCTCAGCGATGTGGACTCCCAGATATTTAAAACAGCTCACCCTATCCACAGTATCCCCATTTATCCTCAATGGTGCGTACGTCCTCAGATGATGTGCCCTCCTAAAGTCCACGATCAGCTCCTTAGTTTTTTTGATGTTCAAGAGTAGGCTGTTGTCTTGACACCAGAGTGCCAGATCAGCCACCTCCTCCCGGTAGGCCTTCTCATCGTTGTCTGAGATCAGGCCCACCACCACCACAGTGTCATCAGCAAACTTGATTATTGAGTTGGAGCTGAACCTAGCCACACAGTCATGTGCGTACAGGGAGTACAATATGGGGCTGAGGATGCGATGCAAACCCTGGGGGGATCCTGTGCTCAGGGTGAGGGACTTCGATGTATTCCCTCCATCTTGACTACTGCCTGGTGGTAGGTAAGTCCAGGACCCAGGCACACAGGGGGGTGTTAAGCCCTAATTCCAGTAGCTTCTTGGCCAGTCTGGTTGGAACTATCGTGTTGAAGGTTGAACTGAAGTCAACATGGAAGGTGTAATGAAATATACATGCTCACGATTTGGATATTTTGTCTCATCTTGTGAAATTGTGGAAATATTGATACCGCCACATTGCACAGGTGGCTAATATAGTTTAGTTTAAGGAGGTTTAAATCTACATGACCTATGTGCCACACTGATTATTGTTTGCCATCTGTTAGAAACAATGAATATGAAGTCTCCTACCATCACACAACGAAGAGTTGGTTCGGTTACTTTTGAAGCCAGTGTTGCAACTGCACAAGAAGCTTCCGATTGTGTTGGTGCAGATTTGTTGACACTTTGAGGTGTTGGTTGCACATTCATCAATATCTGCAATTAAATGTCATGTCAAGTTCTTGCATAGCATGTGGCATTGCCAGCAGTAACTCATTCAATGTGTTCTGTTCTACAAAGACAGCAGGATGACACTGCATGGTGGTGGCACAGTAAATTAAGCTCTCCGTAAAAATATTGCTGTGACATTATAAAACATATGAGCTGAGATATCACTTCAAATATCATCAGCATCAGAATGCCTTCAGATTTATATATTTTTGAAAAAATTGCATGATTATTAATACTTACCGGGCCATATTTTGATTGGAGAGAGTAATGTGAATTGTCGGAATTGAACTTCCTTAAGAAATAAAAATTAACCTAAATTTTTATGATACTGCAGTAAAATATGATAATATTAAAGATTCACAGAGAGAGAAATGATACCCATTATAATTCAATATTAGGATGATACAAATACATTTTGGGGGCCACCTATTTCTGACCGGGCTGTAGTAACAATCATATTAAGTGGTTGAAAGTTTGCGATGTTGTTTCCACATTCATCTATGTCTGGATCAAAATAAATGGAAGTCATGTCAAATAAAGTGTTGGAGCACATTGGTGGGTCTACATTCGTGGAGTGAATGGGAAGACATCATTTCAGTTCAGATCTCTTGATCAGCGTCGGCAATTGCTAGTCTCTCCAAATGACGTCTGATACAGGTGTTTTGTATTTTGCTTTGCCAGCTGTAACTTTGTCACATAATTTCTGAATTGCAATAGATTGCAGACTGTCATCATATTGTGGCAGCACAACAAATGGAGATGTCTTATGGGAAAATATTGGTTTAACTCTTACCAACATAACCAGGTCTAGGAGAGCCACTCATTGCCACATAGAACATTGGCATCAGGATTCCTTTGCGATCATATCACCATTGGGGAAATGGCCAAAATATTGAAAAGCACAGGTTTCATGTACTGATTTCACAAGGTAATAATGAAGGAAACATAGAATTTTACTTCGGAGTCACATGAGTAATCCCGTGAAGAACCCCGCCAGAGCACACGTGTGTCTTTACGCCTTAGCGCATGGCGTGATGACTGACTGGCAGGCGAGCTGCTCCTGCCAGCGGTAAGTTTAAACATGAAGGTAAGTTTTAAAATTATTCCCAGTTTATGTTTTGTCTTGTAGGAATCTCTCCTTACAGAGGTTTCCTGTTGGATTTCGGGGCGAAATCCGGACGGGCCGTGGGGAACCCTTTATGGACCGCGGGGAATCCCAGTCATGGACCGCAGGGAATCCCGGTCACAACCTCGGGGAATCCCGGCCAGGGACCGCGGGGAACCCGCTACGGAGACCGCTGAAGTGCGGGTAGCGGGCGGCGGTCGAATTCGCCTTTCGAGTAGCTGGCGGTGGAGCCAGCGGCTTCAGACTGGTGACGGTAGCACCTAGGCAAACCCGCTTGGAGGGATAGCCACGAAATTATATCTCCCTCTCTGATGAGGGGAGCGTAGGAAAGATGAAAGGAGGCCCGTTGACACAAACAAGTCGGGCCAGGAAGATTCCTGATCGAGAGGATCCCCTCCTTCAATGGGTAGCGTCTTTGAACGCTCTAACCCACATGGAGCACCTGATGGAGTGGTGCTCGAGAATGATATGCTCCAAAGGAGGGAGCTATATCACCGCGTGTCTCCTCGGGGGTCTGCGGCAGCACCTGTTTTCAGGGCTGCCTTGGAGCAAATTCGGTGGGTGGCGCGACTCTTGTCTGCAGCGGCCTCTGCAGTCCGTCTGTGTTTTTATTATTTTTTGTCTCGTTTTTATGTAGTTTTTGTGGGTTTTTTTGTTGGGGTATGTGTGTGGGGGGGTGGGGGGAGGGGGTAACTTTAAAATCTTTCCCCTGCACGGGAGACCCGACCTTTTCTTTGTCGGGTCTCCGTTGTCGTTGGGGCTGCAACGTGGAGCGGCCTCCAACAGGATCGACCTGGGGTTCCAGCTGCGGAGCTGCCGATTACTCACCGTCACGGGGCTGGCTGAGTCCGGAGCGGGTGGAGCTGTGGTTGTGCACTGCTGCCATCCGACCTCCGGAGTTTCGGAGGCTGCAACTGCGGGTCTGGCGGACGGCGGCTCCAGGAGCCCGCGGGTTCCTGCTGGGAGACCGCTTTTCGGGGCTTGCGCAACGGCGACTTCTCCCGCCCGAGTTGTGGGGTTGAAGAGCACCTGAGCGGGGCCTTACACCATTGCCCCGCATGGCTTGGAATGGCCGCGGGACTTTGCGAGCGCACGCCGGGGCTCTAACAACTAGACCCGGTGCGCGACCTTGCATCACCCGGCGTGGCTTTAATGGCCGCGGGACAATCGCCATCGCCAGCCGGGGGCTTTGACTTTGACTCTGACTCTGACATCGGGGGGGAGAGTGCAGTGGAGAGATGTTTTTTTGCCTTCCATCACAGTGATGTGATGGATGTTTGTGTAAACTGTGTTGTGTCTCGGGTCTTTTTTGTTTTGTAATGTATGGCTGCAGAAACAACATTTCGTTTGGACCTCAAGGGGTCCAAATGACAAATAAATTGAATTGAATTGAATTGAATTGAATCTCCCTCTCTGTGGAGGGGAGTGCGAGTGGTCAGTGTGTAACTGACTTCAAATTCAAAGTATGTCCGTGGAACATACTGGAGTACATGCATATGGCTCCAAGGAAATACTCGCAAACGAAAGGGTTATTGCCGTGGGCAGAAAACCCGGAAGGGGCCAGAGTTCCCCTCACGACCGCCAGTGAACAGCGCTATCAGGAGTGACATTGGAGAAAAGAAACCAGCCACCGAAGCTTCTCTTCAGGTAAGACTCGTCCAACAGGATGAGGAAGCAAAAGCTGTCGGACTAATCAAGGTACCAACGACGAACAAAGCTTCATTGTTTCGGCGACGACACACCCCACACCTCATCGGCAGAAAGCAGTTTACTGAAGCTGGTGGCAGCTTGAAAGCTGGGCAGAGGTCTTTCAGGCCAATGTCCAAGCCGGTCTCAGGAAATATGGAATCCACACACCAGTCCTACTCTTCAATCAAGGATGGGAATAGAACCCAGATCAGGGGCCTTTGGGATTACCATAAGACCACCGGTAGCCAGGGAGGTAGGTGGGTCTGGTTCTTCCGATACATGGGGTATGTGGACCATTTACAAGTTGGTAATATTTACGCTTGTTTTTTGTACAAATGACAATGATAACATGAGATTCAGATTCGTTGATAAACATGTGATTGGTTTATTTTTGCACAGTATACAAGGGTTCCAAGCATGGCTTGGAATTAGGGCCAGAGTTGTCTTTCGAGGCAGGCTCAGTATTACGGCCAGGATTGCCTTCCGAGACAAGCTCGGAAATATGTCCAAAGTTGTCTTTCGAGGCAGGCTCAGAATTATGGCAGAGCTGTCTTTCAAGGCAGGCCCTGTATTATGACCAGAGTTGTCTTTCAAGGCAGGCTCAGTATTATGGCCAGAATTACCTTCTGAGACAGGCTCGGGAATTTGGTCATTGTCGTTCGAGGTAGGCACGGAATTATGGCAGGTGTGGCCTGTTCATTGTGAACGGTGGAGGATGTCGGTTCATCTTTGATTTAACTCGTATGTGCAACAGAGACTTTTCAGAATATGGAATTTTGTTACTGTTTTTTTTTTTTTTTAATATTTTATTTTATTAGAAGTAAGTACAGTCATATGGCACCAAAGTGCCTAATATATATTTTCATAATACATTTTATGTACAACTTCTTTTTTTTTTTTTGTTACACTGAAAAAAGATTAGAATAAGAAAAAGAAGTTAGATAGTAAAGGATAGAAAGATGTGAAATATATAGTGTGTGAAAAAAGAAAACGAGTAAATGAAAAAAGTTGAGAGAGAGAATAGAGAGAAAAAAAGAAAAAAAAAAAAAAAAAAAAAAAGAGGAGATAATTATTTATAGTCTTGACCAACCCTCGTCCAGTCCTGAAACAGTTATTTTTTACAATTGTGTTGCACCATATGATTCCAAAAAAACGACGAATGGAGACCAACTCGTTATGAATTGGTCTGATTTATCCATTAGGAGGAATCGCATTTCCTCAAGATGAGCGGTGTCCAACATACTTGCAATCCACATTTTAAGCGTTGGTATTGATGTACCTTTCCAAAATTTAAGAATTAATTTTTTTGCTATTATTAAACCATAGTTAAGGAATAGATTTTGAGATGTGTTCAATTTATTCCCATCTTCCATTACGCCAAATATAATCATTTCAGTATTAGGTTCCATTCTTGTCTTGAATAATTTTGTAAATATTTCAAAAATATCATTCCAGAATCTATAAAGTTTTATGCAGGAGACTAAGGAGTGTGTTATAGTTGCCTTTTGGGCTAGACATTTATCACAAGTGGCGGATATATTTGGATAAAATTTGTTCAATCTTGTTTTTGAGTAATATAATCTATGTACAATTTTAAATTGAATTAAATTATGTCTTACATTAATTGAACATTTGTGAATATATATCAGGTATTTTTCCCATTTAACCTTCGTAATTTTTATCATTAGTTCCCGTTCCCACTCTTCTCTAAGTACCTCTGTCGATGGTAGGTCTATATTTAGAATACTATTATATAAATATGATATTAATTTTTGTGAGTCAGCTTCAATATTCATTGCCTCTTCCAATAAGTCAGGAGTTACTTTTTGATATCCTTGTATATATTTTTTCACGAAATCGCAAATCTGAAGATATTTAAAATATTGGTTGTTTTTCAATTTAAATTTTAATTGTAATTGTTGGAATGATAGTAAGTTTCCCATTTCATACATATCCCCGATCCTTCTAATTCCGAGACTTTCCCATTGGTTATATGTCTTATCAATAAGAGATGGTTTAAATAAAGGGTTATTCGCTATTGGCATTAACAGTGATAGATTTCTTAATTTTAAAGATAATTTTATTTGTTTCCAAATTCTTATTGTACCATATATAATTGGGTTCTTCTTATATATTGTGTTATTCAGTTTTTTTGGGGAGAAGAGGATCGTTCCTATATTACTAGGATGGCAATCCTCCTTCTCCATTTTTATCCATTCTGTCTGTTGGGTAGCACTATCCAACCAATAAATCATATTCTTAATATGCACTGCCCAGTAATAATACATAAAATTCGGAAGTGAAAGTCCCCCGACCTCTTTTGGTTTACATAAATGTTTTTTTGTGATTCTATGTGATCTATAGTCCCAAATATAATTAGTAATATTAGAGTCTAATTTTTAAAAAAAGTATTTTGGTATATATACCGGTATAGATTGAAATAGGTATAATAATTGTGGTAGGAAGATCATTTTTATTGCATTTATTCTACCTAATAATGATAAGGGAAGTGTTTTCCAAAATTTAATCAACGTATTAAGTTTATTTAATAAAGGCATGAAATTAGCATTGAATAATGCTTTATATTTTCTAGTAATCTGAATACCCAAATATTTAAATTTTTCTGTTGCGATTTTAAAGGGGAACTTCAGTAAGTGTGTAGGTTCTTGAGGTTTTAATGTCATGATTTCACTTTTATTCCAGTTTATTCTATATCCAGAAAAAGACCCAAATTCCTCTATTAAGTTTAATAAATTTGGTATGCTCGTTTGTGACTTTGTAATATATAAAAGTATATCGTCTGCATATAATGAGATTTTATTCTTTGAGTCTCTGGTATTATAGCCCTGAATATTCGGATGAATTCTTATACTTTCAGCCAGGGGTTCTATCATAAGGGCAAATAGCAGGGGTGATAGTGCACATCCCTGCCTATTACCCCTTGATAGTTGAAATTTTTGAGATAACATGTTATTAGTTAAAATTCTTGCCATCGGTTTATCATATAATAATTTTACCCATCTTATAAAATTCTCTCCCATATTAAATTTTTGTAGTACTTTATATAAGTATTGCCACTCTACCTGATCAAATGCTTTCTCTGCATCCAAAGAAATAATTGATATATCTTCTTCCTCTACTTTATGCGAGTACATTATATTAAACAGACGTCTCAGATTATTAAATGAGTGTCTTTTAGGTATAAACCCCGTTTGATCAGGGTTTATCAATTTACTAATATATTTGCTTAATCTTCTTGATAAAATCTTTGCTAAAATTTTCTGATCTGTATTTAAAAGTGATATAGCTCTGTACGAGCCCGGATCTTCTAAATCTTTATCTTTTTTTGGAATAAGTGTAATAGTTGATTCTGTTAGTGTTTCAGGTAGTTTGTTTTCTTTAAAAGCATGGGAGTATAAATTAAATAAATAAGGGGTTGTTATCTCCTGAAATTTTTTATAAAATTCATTATTAAAACCATCTGGTCCCGGTGTCTTACCATTTTTCAGCGATTTTATTGTTTCACCTATTTCTTTGATTGTAATTTGAGCTCCTAATTCCTCTTGTTCCAAAAGGTCCAGTATTGGAAGATTACAATTATCTAGAAATTTTTTTATTTTACTATCTTCTCTTTTAATTTTAGATATATATAAGTTTTGATAAAATTGGGCAAATCTATTATTAATATCTTTAGGTAGTATTAGTAATTCTCCTTTCTCTGATTTAATTTTGGTTATAGTATTTTCCTTTTCTTGTTTTTTCAATTGGCGAGCTAAAAGCTTATGTGGTTTGTCACCAAACTCAAAATGTTCCTGTTTTGTCATTTGGAATAGTCTTATTACCCTTGCCGATAAAATTCGATTAAGTTTAAATTTCAGTAATATTATCTTATTGTGTTTATCTGTCGTGGAATCTTTGGCATTATCCATCTCTAACTGTCTGATTTCTTGTTCTAACAACAATTGTTCTGTCTTATTCTTTTTATTTTGAAAACTTTGATATGAAATTATAATTCCTCTCATAAATGCCTTAAAAGTTTCCCATAGTAAAGAAGGCAAAGTACCTGGTATATCATTTGTATCGAAAAAAAGTTCCATTTGTTGTTTTAAATATTGATAGCCTTGCACATCATTTAAAATATGTGTATTAAACCTCCAAAAAAAATTTTTGCCCGGCATTCCCTCAAATTTTACTGAGAATGTCAACGGGGAGTGATCTGAGATACTACTAATGTGGTATGTTGGGTTGTTTGTATATGGCATTAATTTCATATCCACTAAAAAATAATCAATTCTTGAATAAGTTTTATGCACCGAAGAGTAAAACGAGTATTCCCTTCCAACTGGATTAGCAGATCTCCATACATCTATTATATTCGTATTTTTTATATATGTATTTAGAAGTTCGCTAGTTTTAGATTTTAAATTACTCTTCTTTTGTTTTGCTGATTTATCTAGATATGAATCTAAAACACAGTTAAAGTCCCCCCCTATTATCACATTTTGGTAATTAAACTCTGATATTATGTCAATAATTTTATCAAAAAAGTGGGGGTTATCAAAATTCGGAGCATAAATATTTATCAAAGTTAGTGGGGTTGCATAAATTTCACCCGAAACTATAATATATCTTCCCTCTTTATCTGATATGGTATTCTTTAATTTAAAAGGAATACCTTTCCTAATAAGAATAGCTGTACCCCTAGATTTAGAAGTAAATGAGGAGTAGTATGTTTGGCCTATCCAATTCGCCTTTAATCTTATTTGTGTTTGTTGTTTCATGTGTGTCTCCTGCAAAAACATTATGTCGCTTTTCAACGATTTTAGTTGGGCAAAAATTTTACCCCTCTTAATTGGTTCGTTGGCACCCCGTATATTCCAACTACAAAATGTAATTCCTCCATTCTTTATTTGTCTATCGTCTTGCATTGTAAATCAGGGTAATATTCCTGAATCATATGGTGCAAACAAATACCTCAGAACTTTAGGACTTGGGTGGTCATCCCGGTTTATTAGATTTATATTGCATCTCCTTCTTGTAAAGTGCCTTAGAAAAAGAAAAAAAGAATGTGATACACAATTACTTTCAAAAAAATTAAACAGATAAAAATCTTGTTTGTGCTTTAAAAAAAAAGGTGCTATTAAGGTATCTAAAGGATACATGTCAATACATACATTTCTCTATTTTGTTACTGTTAAACAACTGATTTCCATTTGCAGGGATCACCGGAGACATTTGAAATTTATCTGAATGGGACAATGATAACACTTAAAGCGTTGCAAAATGGGCTAACTTCAGCTCCCAGGTTATTTACCAAATTATTAAACCGGTGCTTGGACTGCCAAAAGCTCAAAACCACTTATTCTGGCTTATCCGGATGGTATTCTAACGCTGTATTTTGCTAAAAATCAACTGTTTCAGCTGCAAACTATAATTGAGAAATTGAGGATCCTCATCCATCCAGTTAAATTTAAGTTGATGCCAACTACCGTTATTGATTATTGGGGTTTACCTTTAATTATTAATTTGTCTGTGACTCCGCCCTGGGGCAAGAGATTGGAAACAATTGAAGCCTGTAACAACCTTGTTGTTATGAAGCAGCCTTCTATTCATTAAGTATAATTGGCAATATAGCAGCTGTGTTTCAACTGTGCAAATTGAACCTTTGCATTATCAGAACTTACAACGTGCAAAGTAGTAACCTCTCAGGTGCCATGTAGGTCATTGTTAACAGACCTATGCTATCACCAGCTGAAGCTACCAAAGTCACAATGGCGGAGGAACAATATACAGCATTGCTCCAATAGGTTTTGGTCACTAAATCTTCAGTTATATTATAAAACTGATGCTAGTGCTCAAGATGAAAAATTACGAATGCCATCTCTAGTCACGGAGGCAGAAGGGATTTGCATGCGTTACCAATTCTCCAGTTCTTGGTATCACCTATCTATAGACACTATGTGCATTCTATGGGTTAAAGGGTAATTGTGCAAATATGCATAATTTGCATGCTCAATTCCAAGTTGATACACTGTGGTGGTATGTCACATGGGTGCAATCCAGTCAAAGTTCCAGTCATATTTACCTAACCTCATTTGGCGCTGGTGTATCATCACGTAAAATCAATGACAACACAAAATGGATGTTGGATCACAAAGTATTTTATAACATTATGGTTTAATGGAACACCAAATATCGATATGTTTGAATCCAGGCTCATTCACTGGTTGCAAAAATATGAGGTTCACAGTGGCGAAAGATACATCCTCGCTACATGGGGGAGGAATTATCTTTTATGTCTTTTCTCTATTTTGCCTCATCAGTCGGGTCTTGCAATAAATTCAGCAAGATCCCGCTTCAGGGGTTTTCGTACTGTCTGATTGGCCTGTGCAGCCGTGGTTCCCGCTTATGTTGGGAATATAATAGAGCCTTATATGGTTATTCTAAACATACAATTTGCTGGTTCAGCCTCTGCCTCGAGAAACCAGCCCTGCATGATAAAATCAATTCATTGACTTGCAGACTCTAAGAAGACTGCTTCAGCGGCTCGGTTTGTCAGAACGATCCATATCTGTGCTCACTGAAGGGTGCAGGGGTAGCACCAAAAAATTAGTACATTTCCTCTTCAGGAGATGGGAAGCATTTTGTTTAAATACTATGTTACATATAATACGGCACGGATTACTGACGTCCTGGAGTTCATTTCGAAAGGGTCATTGACAATAAATTAGGTTATAAAACCATTAACTGAGCCCAACGGGCCTTCTCGTCATATTTCCTGCAGCAAGCGGGACCCACTCTGTCGGGTCTCACTCTCTGATATCCAGTTTATAAAGGATATCTTTAACACAAGTTCTCCCAGGCCCAGGCACACAGAAGTATGGATATTGACATTGTGTTAACACTACTTCACCAGGGGGCCCCAGCTACATCATCATCTTTGGCCTGGCTCTCATAAGGTGTTATCCTCAGTGCGCTGGTCTGAGCGCAACGGGTCCACTTACTACATAAATTGCGACTGGAATAATATAATATTTTGCATTTATGATTTAATTAAGTAGAGCAGGCCAGGGGTGTCAGGTCTCAAACTTCTCAGGGCACACCCCATGAACCTTCGGTTCTGTGTGGTCACACATTTACAATGATACGTCAAGATCACCTAGAGCCTTAGAGGCTCTGATACTAGCTATGTTTGTTAGTTACGAAAAACCTCATAAGAAGGTATCAGTTCAGACCATATTCAGGTGGTTAAAATGGGGTTTTGGCTTATGCAGGAGTAGATACTAATATTTTTTCATCTCACACCACCAGGGCTGTTACAACATCAGCAGCAAGGGCTATGTATGTTCCGCTGGACCACATCCTAGCGACTGCAGGATGGTCTAATGAACGAGCTTTCCAAACATTTATAATAACCCATAGCCAGACCAGGGGTATTTGCCAACTCTAATTTAGGTTCTATTTTATAGTTTCTCCCAGATGAGAGGGGTTACTATTATTATTATTTGTTCATTAAATAGTATCAGCATGTTTTAAATCCATGTCATGTCTGTATGCATTATCAATGTTTCCCTTATCTGAGGTCAATTGATGCAGTTGCGTTTGTGTGGACTTTTCCACGACATGAAATCACAGAGCTTTGAAATATTCACGGAATCACTCACGTGACTCCGAAGTAAAATAGTAAGATTAAACATGAACTTACCAGTTTGAAGTTTGATCTTTATTTTATGAGGAGTTACGATGAGCGATTACGTGTCCACCACTCCCAACCCTCATATCATGAAGGTCATCTGGTAGCTCTTTTTTTACATTGGTGAGGCTGGTGAGTGCCAGGAATGTGCTCACGGGGAGGGTGAAAGATGCAGATATGATAGAGGCATTTCTGAGGATTTTGGATAGGCACATGGATATGCACCTACCATCACAAATCGAAGGGTTGGTCAAATTAGTGCTGAAACCCGGAATACAACTGCATACAAAGCTCCCGAATGTGTTTGTGCAGATTTGTTGGCAGTATGAGATGTTGGTTCCACATTCATTGATATCTAGATGGAAAACAGATTGTGATACATCGATAATGTATGTAACATTTAGTTTGCCAAGTGAATTTCTCACTCTTAATATCGTGATTAACTATAGACAATAGGATGTGTTTATATTACCGAAGTGGTTTCTATCAAATTTATTGTTTTGATGCTTTGAAACTTTACATCACATTGTAAAGGTGACTATTATAATTTATTTTACAGGGCGTCAAATCTACGTGGCCCAACAGCCATATTGAACATTGTTCACAATCTGTGAGAAACAAAGCTTTTGAACCTTCCTACCATCACAGAGTGAAGAGTTGATCACATTGGTGCTGAAACCTGGGTCACAACTGCACATGAAGCTTCCGTTTGTGTTGATGCAGACTTGTTCACAGTTTGAGGTGTTGGTTTTACATTCTTCAATATCTGGAGGAAAACAAGTGACCGAAATGTCAAAAACTTCCATGTTATTTGGGGAGGATGCTGAAGTAAAAGTTGTCACTTAATATTCTGAACTAGAATAGTCCGCAGGATGTTGCTATACAATGTGCACGGCCCACCAATAAGTATTGCTTTCAACTTATTGCGATGTGAGTATTCTGCCTTTGCCTTCATATATCATTGAGATCAGTCTTTATATTTACATGCCCTTTGATGAATCTAAGATGGACTGGCCAGCCTGAAATGCAACAATAAATAGTACTTGCAAAATCTGAGAAATCATCTGTTTTAAAACATCCTACCATCACAAAGGGTAGAGTTGGTCACATTGGTCATATTCAATATCTCTGTCTCACCTAGATTTTACAGGGCAGTTATACTATCACATTAAATATTTTTATTTAAATCTGTGAAACTATGTGTGCGAAAACACCTACCATCACAAAGTGAAGGGTTGGTCAAATTGATTCTGAAGCCTGGGCTACAACTGCACAGGAAGCTTCCGATTGTGTTGGTGCAGTTTTGTTGACAGCTTGAGGTGCCGGCTACACACTCATTGATGTCTGGAAGAAAACCAGGGATTGTTTCAAACTCCTGTATTGCAATTGTGTTTGCCAATTGTATGCTTGTCACATTCTGAACAGCAGTAGATTGCAGGCTGTCATTATACACAATATACCCTTAAGGGGTTGGACAGGCTAGATGCAGGAAGATTGTTCCCGATGTTGGGGAAGTCCAGAACAAGGGGTCACAGTTTAAGGATAAGGGGGAAATCTTTTAGGACCGAGATGAGGAAAACATTTTTCACACAGAGAATGGTGAATCTCTGGAATTCTCTGCCACAGAAGGTAGTTGAGGCCAGTTCATTGGCTATATTTAAGAGGGAGTTAGATGTGGCCCTTGTGGCTAAACGGATCAGGGGGTATGGAGAGAAGGCAGGTACAGGATACTGAGTTGGATGATCAGCCATGATCATGTTGAATGGCGGTGCAGGCTCGAAGGGCCGAATGGCCTACTCCTGCACCTATTTTCTGTCTATATCTATGTTTAATGTACAGAAGACCACATCGAGAGCACCAAATGCAATAGACATGGTTGGACGAAGTGCAGGTGAATCTCTGTCTCAGCTAGAAGTACCTTTACGTCCCAGGTTGGAGATAAGGGAGGAGGGAAAGTACCTGGGGAGGTGAAGGCATTGCTAGAGAGCAAAGAGTGTTAAGAAATTGTTGAAGATTTGCTTTCTTTAAATATTTCTATTTTACCCATGTTTTAACATTTCTCCTGCGAAAAATAACTGCAGCATGGACTCACAGGGAATGAAATGATACACTTTTTCATTCAATGTTAACATGGCACACATCCTTTTTTCCCCATTGTGAGAAACATTGTATTTGAAAATTCCTACCATCACAAATGAAAGAGTTGATCACATTGGTGCTGAAGCCTGGGTCACAACTACACACGAAGCTTCCGATTGTGTTGTTGCAGATTTGTTGACAGTTCGAACTGTTGGTTCCGCATTCATCAATGTCTGGAGGAAATAGAATGAATGACATGTCAAACATTGCAACATTCAACTTTCAACACCTTCTACAGGTAAAGTATCCATCATTCAACTACTCTGCACAAAGGGAATTATATCCTTTTTCATTCATTAAGAGCAAAAGCTAAATATTAGGCCAACAAAGTTTCACAGTGCAACAAGAAATGTCACTATTAAATATTGTTCCACAACTCCTAGAAACTGAGTGTTAAAATATCCTACCATCACAAAGCGAAGAGTTGGTCACATTGATGCTGACGCCTGGGTCACAACTACACACAAAGTTTCCGATTGTGTTGGTGCAGATTTGTTGACAGTTCGAGGTGTTGGTTGCACATTCATCGATGTCTGGAAGAAACAAGATAAATGGCATGTCAAACACTTGCAAAATGTTTGTCTCGGCCACATAAAACTCTACTATTTGCAATCATAAGGTTCAAAAGAAGATACGCAATTCTACAACTGAAATCATTTATCCCTACTTTTAACTTCCAACTGCAGGAAATGTACTCATTCCCTGAAGACTCACAGCGAATAATATGTTATCCCCTTATTCATTGTTAAATTGATAGTTCCGGAAGTGGCGGCGCTGTGATACGGCTGCGGCTGCGGCTCGCCTGCAGTCTGTCTGTTTTGACTTTTTTGTGTTGTTTTTTTTGTCTAGTTTAGTAATTTTTTGGTTATTAGGTGGTGTTATGTGTGTGGGGGGATGGTGAAACAGAGCTTTCTGTCTCTCCCTTCGAGGGAATGCGACTTTTTTGTCGTATCCCCCTTCTCTTCCCGCGTCTGCGCTGAGGCCTAATGGCGGAGCTGGCGGCCTCCAACCTGCGACCGACCTCGAGGGTCCGGAGGTAGAGCCAGCCAGGACTCACCAACGCGAGGCTAGCTGTCTTCGAGCTGTGGCGACGTCCGGGTAGCGGCATGACTCGTCGCTCCGGTGAGGGCGGACGGCGCGGGGCTGAGACACTCCCATGCGGGCAGCACGGCTACCGGCTGGAAGGCGCTCCCGTGGAGGCAGCCCGGTGCGGGGCTGAGAGGCTGCTGTGTGGGTGGCCTGGCTACCGGCTGGAAGGCGCTCCGGTGAGGGCGGACCGGCTCCCGGCTGGAAGGTGCTCCCGTGGGGGCAGACCGGCTCCCGGCTGGAAAGTGCTCCCGTGGGGGCAGCCCGGTGCAGGGCTGAGACGTTGCCGTGTGGGCGGCCCGGTGCGGGGCGGAGATGGTGCTCCGGTGGCTGAGGCGGCGTTCTGGCGGCGGAGACCTGGATCCGGGGCTCGGCCGCGGACCAGTGGATGACAATGTCGGGAGCTTGCAGGTCACAAGCTAGTGCCTGTTTTCCGGAGCTCCCGTTGCAACAGCTGCGTCCGCTGGACTGGAGGGCAGCAGCTTCGACCACCCCCGGGCCGCGGAGCTTGAACCGCGGGACTGACTTACCATCGCCCGGTGGGGTATCGCCTCGATGCAGAGGGAGAAGAGGAGGGAAGAGACAGTAACTCTAAGACTTTTGCCTCCATCACAGTGAGGAGGTGTTTGGTGAACTCACTGTGGTGGATGTTAATTTGTGTTTATTGTGTGTTGTTATTATTACATGTATGGCTGCAGGCAACAGCATTTCGTTCAGACCGAAAGGTCTGAATGACAAATAAAGGATTCAATTCAATTCAAGTGGGACTAGTGTAGCTGGGACATTGCTGGCTGCTGTGGGCAAGGTCGGCCGAAGGGCCGGTTTCCACACTGTATCACTCAATGACTCTATGACTAATGGGATGGTGTAAATGACCAGTTAGTCTCAAAGGGTGACAGGCAGGGAGAGGTTAGGAAATATTATAAAACTGATGGACTTTATTTCAGTGCAAGGAGCATTGTGAGTAAAGCAGATGAACTTCATTATAGATATCTTATTTTTGTTTTTGAAGTATAAAGATAAAATTTTATACTTTTATTTTCATATCCTTTTTTATACATTTTTGGAATGTCCCTGATTGTTTGAGATTGTTCAAGATGTTCACAGTTATTCATAGCCCCATTGTACAATGGCTGACATCCTTGATAGTTCTCAAGCCGAGGGTTGAGGATTACCGGCTACCCAAGCCGCACAGTGAGTGCATCTCTATCAGTGAGGCATCACAGCACATGTTGTGTAGGCCTGCCAAAGTGCAAAGAGCAGGGTGCTTGCAGGTAGAAAATGGCCAGAAAATACATTGAAACACACAGTGTTCCCAGTGATTTCAGGGAAGTGCAGGATTTACCTAAATATATTAATTGTATTCATATTTTAAGTTAGAAATATTAGTTAAAACTTAATAATTTTAAGTTAGAAGTTAATTGTTAGATATTAATTGTATAAATATTTTGTTAGAAGTTAAATATTTTAAGTATATGTAAGCTACAATACAATATAAACACAAAAAGCTGGATTAACTCAGAGGGTCAGACAGCATACCTGGATAAATGGAATAGGTGATGTTTTGGGTGAGACCCTTCTTTAGACTGCTCAGTCTGGAGAAGGATCTCGACCAAAAACATCACTTATTTGTTCTCTCCAGAGATGCTGTCTGATCTGTTGAGTTATTCTAGCTTTTTGTGTCTATATTCGGTGTAAACCAGCATCTGCAGTTCCTTCCTACACAGTAGATTTGCAACTGCCTGTTATTATTGTACTTCAATTTTACTCCCTGTCAAAGAACTAAATATATATTCCTATTACATTAAAAAATATTTGTTGTTTGGACCTGTGCAAACATAATGTAAGAAACATGTGATTTTTGTCATTCTTAAATAACCCTGAATAACTGTGTTAGATACATTTTTCTTCCAAAGATACCTTTTTTCCCAAAGTTTATTCACCTCTACAGTTGGATCCTTCATATCCTGTTCTACATGTACAACTGAAAGAGCCTACAGTATTTACGTGAAATGGCTTTCAGGAGGTTTAACCTGTTCAGTGTCACCTCCGAGTATACCAGGGTCAGAGTATACAAGTAAAAATAAATATTGGCAGTGGACAGGTTAAAATTAGTTTTAGGACATATTTACAGTTCCAAATTTGTTACTGTCACAATATGAACATATTTCTAAGAATGCAAGACATGCATATTTTAGGGTTCCACTATACCATTAGAATGACTAGTGTACTAAAGATAAATCATAAGATAAATCTAGGAATGATCTGTAATCTGCCATTAAATTGTACAAACCAGCATCTGTAATTTCTTCCTACACATTAAATTGTATTGTTGGGAAGGTGCAGAAAGAGTCTTACCGTTTACTCACGTATGCAGTGCATGACTTAAGTGCTTGAGTGTCACACGTGAATTGTACCCCGATAAAAGGTAAGCTTGTAGAAATTAATTAATTTCCAAAATTGTCATCCCAAAGGACCAAAATGAATCATCAGAGTTAGATTTAGCCCTAAGGGATATTGAGAGAAAGCAGGACCAGGGTACTGATTTTGGATGATCAGCCATGATCATATTGAATGGCGGTGTGGACTTGAAGGGCCAAATGGCCTACTCCTGCACCTATTTTCTATGTTTCTATCTAATGCGATTGACATCTGAAGTTCTTTCCTACACTATACATTATAAGCTTCTTTACAAAATTATTTTGTAAATGTATACCCGATGACAAATATATTGTTATGGTATCCATACCTTCACAGAATGTCCCATTTCCTTTGAATCCAGACCTGCAGGAGCAGTTGAATGAACCAGGTATATTCTGACAGTCAGCCCCAATATGACAGTTATCCAGAGATTTGGTACATTCATCAATGTCGGCGCAGTTTGAACCGTCATATCCATTATTACATTTACATGTATATGAGCCATTCGTATTGATGCACTTAGAATTCAAAACACAATTGTCCTGATCTATCGCACATTCATCAATATCTGCATTTATTTGAAATAAAAACAAAGTTATTACATTTTGCAAAAGAAAAAAAGAAGCATTATTTAGCAGTTTTGATATGTTAGTTCATTTTTATCTGCTTTTTTGACATGTATATGAACAGAAAGGCAAAACATTAATCAGAGTGAATTTTCAACTGGATCTCCAGGTGTTAATGGCTTCTAATCAGTGTCAATTTGTGAAATTCAAAATTGAGAGGAAATGTGTATCAGAGCAAGAATGTTTGAGGTGAAAATGAAAAAAAAGGATTTTGTTGAAAAGACTGAGAGAGACATGAGATGGCAAGTCTGAGAATATTTTGAAGACAAGATGAACAACACAGAGCCAGAGGCTATCGACAATGATTAGGTAGCACATATTTCAAAAACATGCAACGGGGAGTGGAGGAAACCTGAGAGATTCTGAAACAATGGAGGAGACGTCAAGTGGAAAATAGACAGAGGAGAATCGGAGATACTTGGAAATTTCAAAACAGTGGACTGGAATAGTAGACAAAATAAATTATATTAAGAAAATCTTTGCTGATCCTGATTAAATTGGGTAATCTTTTGCACATGAAGGCCAACTGTAGTCTTATCCACGCAACAGCAATCAGAATAGAATGCTTAAATCGACTGAACTTTTATTAATTTATGGCATTTGGACATTACTGGCATGGCCAGCATTTATTGAGGATTATCACAAATAGTCCTCAATTAAGTGATAATGAGCTATCTTCTTGATCTGCTTCTCAGAAGGATTTCGGCTCGAAACTTCACCTATTCCTTTTCTCCAGAGATGCTGCCTGACCCACTGAGTTACTCCAGCTCTCTGTGTCTATGTCTGGTGTAAACCAGTATCTGCAGTTCTTTCCCACACTGTACATTATAAGCTTATTTTCAAAAATCTTTTGTAAATATATACCCAATGACAAATATATAATTATGGCATCCATACCTTCACAGAATGTCCCATTTCCTTTGAATCCAGACCTGCAGGAGCAGTTGAATGAACCAGGTATATTCTGACAGTCAGCCCTACTATGACAGTTATCCATAAATCTGGTACATTCATCAATGTCGGCGCAGTTTGAACCTTCATATCCACTATTACATTTACATGTATATGAGCCATCTGTATTGACGCACTTGGAATTCAAAACACAATTGTCCAGATCTCTTGCGCATTCATTAATATCTACATTTATTTGAAATAAAGACAAAGTTATTACATTTTGCTAAAGAAAAAAAAGAGGCATTATTTAACAGTTTTGATATCATAACTAATTTTCATCTGCTTTTTTGTCATACATATCCTTTAATACAACCTTTCTTTTTGAGGCAAAGGAGACATGTATACAATCGGAAAGGCGAAACATTAATTGGAGTGGATTTGCAACTGGATCAACTGGTGTTAATGGCTTCTGATAAGTGTCAATTTGAGAAATACAAAATTGAGAGGAAACGTGTATCAAAGAAATGAGATGACTATGAAGAAAAATTAGTTTGTTGAAATGACTGTGAGAGACTTGCGACAGCAAGTCTTGATCTGCTTCTCAGAAGGATCTCTGCCCAAAACGTCACCTATTCCTTTTCTCCAGAAATGCTGCCTGACCCACTGAGTTATTCCAGCTTTTTGTGTCTATATTCAGTGTAAACCAGCATCTGCAGTTCCTTCCTACATCATACAACTGCTAGATTTGCAACTGCCTGTTATTATTGAACTTCAATTTTACTCCCTGTCAAAGAACTAAATATATATTCCTATTATATTAAAAATATTTGTTGTTTGGACCTGTGTAAACATAATGTAAGAAATGTGATTTTTGTCATTCTTAAATAACCCCGAATAACTGTGTTAGATACCTTTTTCTTCCAAAGATACCTTTTCTTCCACAGTTTACTCACCTGTACAGTTGGATCCTTCATATCCTGTTCTACATGTACAGACAAAAGAGCCTTCAGTATTTGTACAGATAGAATTAGTACCGGAACACTCAGTAAAGCATTCATTCACATCTAAAAGGATAAACAATTGAACACAAGAATAGTTAGCTAAATTATAGAATCACATATACCTGGATTTTGCACTCAACAGAGAATCAGCAGAGAACTGACCAATGAGTTTACACCGCTTGTTGGTTAATTGAAAATCTGGTCCATTTAGTAAATAATTTGATTTAACTCAGAAAAAGAGAATAGAAGCTTCTTGACATGAAATGGCTGTCAGGAGGTTTAACCTGTTCAGTGTCACCCCCGAGTATACCCAGGTCAGAGTATAAAAGTGAAAAGAAATCTTGGTAGTGAACAGGTTAAAATTATTTTTAGGACATATTTACAGCTCAAGATTTGTTACTGTCACAATATGAACGTATTTCTCGGAATGCAGCCCATATATAATTTGGGTTTCCACTATACCATTAAAATGACTAGTTCACTAAACAGAAATCACAAGATAGATCTAGGAATGATCTGTAATCTGCCCTTAAATTATACAAACCAGCATCTGAAGTTTCTTCCTATACATTAAATTGTATTATTGGGAAGGTGCAGAAAGAGTCTTACCCGTTTATTCACGTATGCAGTGCATGACTTAAGTGCTTGAGTGTCACACGTGAATTGTATCCCAGATAAAAGGTGAGTTTGAGCTATCAATGAATGTCAATGGTGAAAGCCGAAAGGAAGCCACTGGATTGGCCATATACTGAGAGGAGAACCAGACAGCACCCTAAGAATAGCCCTGCACTGGATGCCAGAAGGGAAAAGGAAAGGAGGGAGACCCAAAACCACCTGGCGTCGAACTGTAGAGGAGGAAATGAAAACAATGGACCTGACCTGGGGTAGTTTCCAGAAGCTAGCCCAGAACAGACAGGAGTGGAGGACCTTCGTTGCTGCCCTACAGGCCAGGAGGCATAAAGGCAGCAAGTAAGTTTGTGGAAATAAATTAATTTCCAAAATTGTCGGCCCAAAGGATCGAAATGAATCATCAGAGAGAGTTAGATTTAATTCTTAGGGCTAAGGGAATCAAGGGATATGGGGAGAAAACAGGAACAGCGCACTGAATTTGGATGACCAGCCATGATCGTATTGAATGGCCTACACCTGCACCTATTTCTTATGTTTCTATCTAATGCGATTGACATAACCAATTAAGGGAAGCCATTTATAATTATTGCCTTGCTGCAAAGTATAACAATCAGTTCATAGATTACATTTTAAATCCACAAATAGTTTAATTTAACTTGGGACAGGAAGTAGCAATACTGTAAAAATATTTGCATGAAACAAATGTAATTCAAGATCTGAAACTTCAACCATGTCTTGTTTTATAAATTTAAGTGTGTAGTCAAGTACTTTACAGAATTTCTATAGATGTACGTTAGAGAGCACACTGACTGGCTACATCACAGCCTGGTTCTCGAATACCCAGGAACAAAAGAAGCGGCAGAAAGTAATGGATATTGCCCAGGCCATCACGGATACTGACCTCCACACCATCAATGGCATAGACTGAAAGCGCTGCCTCAGAAAGGCAGCTAATATCATCAAAGACCCACAACATCCTGCTCACATTCTCATCTCGCTGCTATCATAGGGGGGATGCAGGTACAGGAGCCAGAGAACTGTTACCTCAAGCTAAGAATTTCATTGTTGTGCTTCCGGATGCACATGGCAATGAATGATTGAATATGAATTACAAAAATATTAGCCAATTATGTACACATACAAGGAATTTGAAATAGTCTTGAGCATTAGAGTGTATCTCAAAAGTCAATGGGAATAGATTCTTCTTAGAATGGTTTGATAAGCTACTGTAGTAGAACATTTCACAATATTGTACCAAACGATTCATATTGTTTTAATTATTCATTATTTTTGTATCTTAAATGGTGAAATTAAAAAAGTGCCATACCAATGCAGAAACTGTCTGGCTTCCCAGTATATCCTTCCTTGCACATACAGGAATAACCTCCATTTGAATTGATGCATTTTGCATTTTGGGGACAACTAGATGTATTACGACATTCATCAATGTCTGAAAGAAAAGATTTACATTAGCAGCGATTGCAGTTCACATAACAAATATTGGTGATTATAAGTAATGTACATGCATAATTGTGTAAGATTAGATTTCATTTTTGCTAATGATATTTTTACTTGGTAATCTTTAACAGAATGCATATTTCCACTGCTGTAGTTGGAGAACATTCTGATATATAGTGTTGATTTACAGATGAGAGAATTGTGGAACTGTGGTACATTGTTGATGTGGAGATCTGATTTCTCCATGGAGCAAAAGACTTTGGCAGAGACGGTGTATCTTGACCTGAAACGTCACCCACTCCTTCTCGCCAGAGATGCTGCCTGTCCCGCTGAGTTACTCCAGCATTTTGTGTCCATCTTTGGTGTAAACCAACATCTGCAGTTCCTTCCTACATGAGTTCCCATGACCATTAATTGTAATAAAAATAATGATTATGAACAAAATAGATTTGAGATTTTATTATAAAATGCACACTGAGAATGACCAATTTTTTCAGTGTGTGTGATCTGAGGAGCGATTTTTCTGACTTTGATGATTCATTGAAAAGCCCCCTGCAGTGTATTTGATGAACTACATCTCGAGATGATAAAAAAATTAATCACATTTTCTTCAGTTATATCACAAATCCAATGCATAGGGCTTTGGGCTTTGGGCTCGACATCCCACTCCAGGCAGATGTCGTCTGGCACTGGAGGAGCTGAACGCAGTGGTCAACATACACCAGACGTCTTACCCCGAAGCATTTACCACCATTGCTGGGGACTTCAATAAGGCAAATCTCAAGAAATCACTCCCTAACTTCCACCAACATGTCTCCTGCTGTACCAGAGGACCAAACACCCTTGACCACTGCTACACCACCATCATGAATGCCTATCGTTCTATCCCTCGCCCTCACTTTGGTAAATCTGACCATACCGCGGTGCTGCTTCTTCCTGATTGAAGAGGTGAGGACAGTACAGTGCTGGTCAGGGGGGGGGGGGACTCGGCAACGGACTTGAACGAATAATCCACAGTCGTTACAAACTTCATAAAGAAATGTGTGGAGGACTGCGTCCCTACAAAAACCTTCCGAGTGTTTCCCAATCAGAAACCTTGGATGAACTTTGAGATCCGAACTCTTCTGAAGTCCAGACACCGGGCATTCACGTCTGATGATACAGTGGCCTACAAGAAGTCCAGGTATGACCTTCGTAAAGCCATCAAAAAGGCCAAATGGGACTTCTGCTCCAAACTGGAGGATGCGACAGATGTCCGGCAGCTGTGGCGGGGCCTGAATGCAATCACCTCCTACAAGGCAAAACCAGGAGGCAGCTTGAATGTCGGCGAAACATCACTCCCTGATGAGCTCAATGCATTTTACGCATGCTTTGATAGGGAGAATACTGATGTGCCTTCCCGAGCCCCCATTCGCTGTGATGGTATTTCAGTCTCAGTCACAGAGGCCGACGTCAGGAAATCCTTCAGAGGGGTAAACCTTCGAAAAGCGCCTGGACCTGATGGTATACCCGGTCGTGTTCTAAAAACCTGTGCGGACCAACTGGCTGCAGTTTTTACGGACATTTTCAACCTCTCACTTATACCAGTGCCCAAGAAGAGTAGGGTGACGTGCCTCAATTATTATCGACCAGTGACACTAACGCCTGTGGTGATGAAGTGCTTTGAGAGGTTGATCATGGAGCAAATCAACTCCTACCTCGACAAAAAACTGGACCCACTGCAGTTCGCTTACCGCCACAACAGATCAACGGTGGATGCGATCTCGCTGGCCCTCCACTCCGCTCTGGACCACTTGGACAACAAAAACTCATGTGTCAGGCTGTTATTCATTGATTACAGCTCGGCATTTAACACAATCATCCCCTCCAAGCTGGTTACCAAACTTGCAGAACTGGGTCTCTGCGCATCCCTCTGCAATTGGATCCTCGACTTCCTCATTCACAGACCACAGTATTGGTGGAAATGTTTCAGCCTCGATAACAATCAGCACGGGAGCACCTCAAGGCTGTGTGCTCAGCCCCCTGCTGTACCCACTCCATACTCATGACTGCGTAGCCAGTCATAGTGCGAACTCCATCATCAAGTTCGCTGACGATACCACTGTTGTGGGCCGTATCACTGATGGGGATGAGTCAAAGTATAGAAGCGAGATCGAGTGACTGTCCATATGGTGCCAACACAATAACCTGGCCCTCAACACCAGCAAAACTAAGGAACTGATTGTGGACTTTGGAAGGAGTAGGATGGGGACCCACAGTCCCGTTTGTATCAAAGAGTTGATGGTTGAAAGGGTCAAGAGCTTCAAATTCCAGTGCGTGTACATCTCTGAAGATCTTTCCTTGTCCGAGAACACTGATGCTATTATTAAGAAAGCACATCAGCGCCTCTACTTCCTGAGAAGATTACGGAGAGTTGGTTTGTCAAGGAGGACTCTCTCTAACTTCTACAGATGCACAGTAGAGAGCATGCTGACCGGCTGCATCATGGCTTGGTTCGGCAACTTGAGCGCCCTGGAGAGGAAAAGACTCCAAAAAGTAGTAACACTGCGCAGTCCATCATCGGCTCAGATCTCCCTTCCATTGAGGGGATCTATCGCAGTCGCTGCCTCAAAAAGGCTGGCAGCATCATTAAGGACCCACATCATCCTTGCCACAGACTCGTCACCCCGCTACCTTCAGGTAGAAGGTGCAGGTGCCTGAAGACTGCAACGACCAGGTTCAGGAATAGCTACTTCCCCACAGCCATCAGGTTATTAAACTTGGCTCGGACAAAACTCTGAACATTAATAACTTATTATCTGTTATTTGCACTTTATCAGTTTATTTATTCATGTGTGTATATATTTATATAATGGTATATGGACACACTGATCTGTTCTATAGTCATGACTACTATGTTCTGTTGTGCTGAAGCAAAGCAAGAATTTAATTGTCCTATCAGGGACACATGACAATAAACTCTCTTGAATCTTGAATCTTGTTTTGCACCAGTATTGGGGTTATTAATTAGGTTTATTATGTTATTTATGAGCATTGTGTTTACAGGCCTGTTATACTGCTGCAAGTAAGAATTTCATTGTTCTGTTGTCAGTAAATGTGACAACTAAACACTATTGATTCTTGAAAACTATTTTTAAAACCAGTTGCAACAATTGTCAACAAAACCATTTGCAATAATGAATACTTCAATGGGTTGAACAGTATGTTATTTTTTCTTCCGTTCCTTTGTAAAAGAGGGTGGCATGGTGGCGTAGCAGTAGAGTTGCTGCCTTACAGTGTTTTCAGTACCAGAGACCCGGGTTCGATCCTGTCTATGGGTGCTTGTCTGTACAGAGTTTGTACCTTCTTCCCAAGACAACGTGGGCTTTCTCCCACACTCCAAAGACGTACAGGGTTTGCAGGTTAATTAGCTTGGTAGAAATGTAAATTGTCCCTAGTGTGTGTGTGCAGTATTGTGCTAGTGTACAGGGATTGCTGGTCGATGAGGACTTGGTGGGCCGAAGGGTCTGTTTCCATGCTGTATCTAGGAAATAAACAAAACTAAACTAAAATGTAATCTTTCTTCAGGTAATAAGCACTGGCAGCTTACCATCACACAAGGAACTGTTTGTTTCATTTATCGCATAGCCTTCATTACAGCTGCAGATGTAACCTCCCAACACATTGGTACAGATCTGCTTGCAAGAGTCTGTTTCGTTCTGACATTCATCAAAATCTACAATAGCAAGCAACAAGACATCAAAATTGTTCAAATTTTTAACAACAAGAATCTGTAACAAAAATCAATCATTTGTATGACAACTTTTTCTTAATCCATTTATTCAGGCAGGCACATGAACGAGTCACACCCTGGCCATTCCCTTTTCTCTCCTCTCCCATTGGGCAAAACGTACACTCCTCCAGATTCATGGACAATTTCTTCCCCCTGTTATCAGGAACTGTATCACCCGATCTCAACCAGAGTGCAGTCCTGAACTACTTTTTGCCTCATTTGTAGACACTAGGACTATCTTTGATCAGACTTTACTGGCTTTATCTGGAACAAAACGTTATTCCTTTATCATGTATCTGTACACTGTGAACCGCTCGATTGTAATCATGTATTGTGTTTCCGTTGACTGGTTAGCACGCAAGTAAAGCTTTTCACTGTACCTGTACACATGATAATGAACTAAACTAATCTAAAATTTCCTGTGCAAACTGATGTGATTAGTGGCATGGTTTTATTTATAATTAAAGGTCTGTAAATGGGATGAACTAGTAGAGTTTAGTAGTGTTAAAATTATGGTGCATTCTAAGTGACAGTTACGTAATGTGATGAGCCAATGCACAATGTGTCAATTACGAAGGTCACGTAATGTGATGTGTCAATGCACAGAGGATGCTACATGCATGCACTTGCATTCACTGGGCAGCATAATGGTACAGCTTCTGCCTTAGTGCCAGAGATCCGGGTTCGAATCTCACGAATGCTCGGGTGCTGTGTGTGGGGAGTTTGCACGTTATTTCTGTGACAGTGGGATTCCTCCGTGTTCTTTTGTTTCCTCCCATGTTTTAAAAACATGCAGGCTTTTAGGTTCGTTGGCCCTAAAGTGTCAGGAGTGGATGAGAAAGTGGGTTAAGATAGAAATAGTGTGAATAAGTAATCAATGGTCGGCATGGACTCAGTAGGCCGAGGGCCTGTTTCAATGCTGTGTCTCCAAACTAAACTAAACAATGCACAGTTGAATACCACTCATTTCAAAACAGACCTTCACAATACTTGAGTGATACTTCACCCGTACTTAACAGGGACCTTTCCCTCATGAAATATATATTAAATCGAGTCACGTTAAAGTTTGGTGAGAAGGCTTGCAAAATAGTAGGCTTTAAGAGTCCTTGCACCTGCTCCAACTTTCAATAACATCAAATACGTTCATCTCAGTTACAGTTACACTTACACTCAGTGACTGAGCAACCTCAGGTAATTTTAGCAGAATAATACAGTTTATGTTCCTGAAATCTGAGTTTAGAAGTCCACTCTTCTGTTTGGATCTACAAGAACTTAAGTAGAAGAATTGAACTAATATAAATAGCCATGTACCAGCTCAGATTTATTTTGGTATCCTGCCAACCATAACCGAGCCACATGATAAAAATAAAGTTACTCTCTATTTTCTGAATATTAGCCAGTTCTCGCTCATACATTCATACAATGTTATGAGTTTTGTGCAACAATCATGTTGGGAGCATCTTACAGAATACCTTTTGAAACTCTACAAATGCGACCAACCAATTCCCTCTTCTCCATACTGGTAATTACATTCTCAGCCATGATTTAAGGTCATAATTTCATAAGTGATAGGAACTGAATTAGGCCATTCGGCCCGCCATTCACTCATGGCTGATCTATCTCTCCCTCCTAACCCCACTCTCCTGCTTTCTCCCCATAACCCCAGACACCCATACTAATCAAGGATCTATCTATCTCTGCATTAAAAATATCCATTGGCTTGGTTTCCACAGCCTTCTGTGGCAAAAGATTCCGCAGATTCACCACCCTAAAGACATTTCCTTAATAAACCTCTTTGTAACCTGATTATGATTTACAAATTTACAAGTATCTGAATTACAATTTCACAATTTTGCTGACAAATATTCACAATAACATTCAGAACATTTCACTGATGAAAATGTTGTATCAATGCACCTTTGCAGCACAGATAAAATCTCAACATCAAATAGAACTGTTGAACACATATTTCCTATTGAAGGATTATTATCTCATGTACGGTCATTTTGTTGGTATTATTGCATACATAGAATGAGCAGACAACAATGGACATCTTAATTACCATAACATTTCTCTCCATCTCCTATTAAATTGGTGGGACATGGACCACAGGTATAACCCTCGAGAGGTGCAGGTTGATCTTTGCAGGTATCATTTAAGAAACATTGCTTGTCTTGACAGGCATCAAAATCTTCAGTGCAATAATCACCAATATATGCAGGAGTACAGTTACATGCTGCAACCTAAATTGTCAACAGAAATTATATTGATTGATAAATGATCCAGAGAGCTTTCATGTTCTAATTATTACTTTTTTTCGCTTGCCAGGCCCACATCCAAACATTGCCATAACAGAATTTTCTGCATCAAGACGGCATAGTCTATTTAGTTTTAGAGCTTCCAATAAAATAATATACTATTTGGAGCAATAACTAAGTTATTAAGCATGCCTTTGATTTAACTTACCACAAACATGGCATTATCTGATTCCATGCTGATAACTGATCTGGAATAATCACAGGTTGAATTGATGCTGCAGTTGCATATTGTCAGTGTCAATCCCAGCTCAGAAGTGACCTTTGAATCATTGGCTTGTATTATGGCAAACACTGGAGTGGAGCTTGTTGGATGCGAAGAAAAGTTCCCATTTTCTATAGGTATAAAAGACAAAATCCACAAGTGATTTCTAAAATGTTACACGTTCACATTGTACTATGTTGATTGAAATTATAAAATGTTAGTTCACTCAATGTCAAAAATATTTCATACAATTTAAACTGACAGACAAATTATCTGCAATAACTAAACGTTTACTGGAGTCCTCATGCTAACAGAATTGTTTTAGTTTTTGAGATGCAGTGCAGAAACAGGCCCTTCAGCCCATCGAGTCTGCGCTGACCAGTGATCCCCATACACTAGCACTATCCTACATACTAGGGAAATGTTTACAATTTTTAACAAAGCCAATTAACCTACAAACCTGTACATCTTTGGCGTGTGGAGGAAACCGAAGACATCGGAAAAATCCGCGCAGGTCTCGGGGAGAATGTGCAAACTCCGCACAGACAGCACCCATAGTCAGCATTGAGCCCAGGCCTCTGGTACTATAAAGTAGTAGCTCTATTGCTGCGCCACCATGTTGCCCCTCATATATATATATATATGTATATCAAACACCTTCACATTTACTTTAATACTAGCTGCTTGTGATATTCTCTCTGCATTCACGATGTCCTCTTCATCCTACATAATCCACACACCAGATGGGTCTCCCCATCTTCAGTTTTCTATATCAGCTAAAGGCTTTCATTGTCCTCGTCATCCAACACTCAATATCCCTCAACATCCTAGGGTTCCCTGTTTTAGTTACCCTTGTTTTTCACCTTTGCAGAAATCTCTTCACATGTGATGACCCTGAACTCTTGTTATTTCTCCATTGAATGCTTTCCTCTGTGTACAAGTATATGCTCCCACAGCACCTTTACCAGATCCTGTCTTAGAGCCATAGAGTGATACAGTGTGGAAATAGACCCTTTGGCCCAACTTCCCCACACCGGTCAATATGTCCCAGCTACACTAGTTCCACCTGCCGGCATTTGGTCCATATCCCTCCAAACCCGTCCTACCCATGTATCTGTCTAACTGTTTCTTAAACGTTGGGATAGTCCCTGTCTCAACTACCTCCTCTGGCAGCTTGTTCCATACACCCACCACCTTTTGTGTGAAAAAGTTTCCTATTAAATCTTTTCCCCTTCACCTTGAACCTGTGCCCTCTGGTCCTCGATTCACCAACTCTGTTGAATAAATTCTGTGCATCTACTTGATTTATTCCTCTCTTGATTTTATACACCTCTATAAGATCACCCCTCATCCTCCTGTGCTCCAAGGAATAGAGACCCAGCCTACTCAACCTCTACCTATAGGTCACACCCTCTAGTCCTGGCAACATCCTCGTAAATCTTCTCTTGACAATATCTTTCTTATAACATAGTGCCCAGAACTGAACACAATACTGTCAATGCAGCCTCACCAATGTCTTATACAATTGCAACATGACCTCCCAACTTCTATACTCAAATTTTAATGACAATTTAATGAAACTATATTGATGAAATTCACTTTCCGTGATGGATCAGGAAGTGGGGCATGGCAGCAGGGACATATGAAAGCTGAGGCTGGCAACACTTGCTAAGACTTTGGTGGTCGTGGTGTTTGCAGAGACAGCTGCAGGAGTCCCTACAACCGCTGAGTCTGCATTCAGATCGAGCACAGTTGCATTGCACAGCAGTGGAAGGAACCAATTGCATCACCAGGGCCAGGCCAATCCCCACATCACCATTTAATGCTGCCAGGAAACCAGCCCTGAATGTGGGAATACAAGAAATAGTGTATCTCCTTGGGCTAAGATTAGAATTTTCAGAGATTTGGAAATTGTAAGATGGTGCCAGAACGTGATTATTCCAGATGAAAATATATAATACTGATATATAGTATGATTTATCTAGATAGCATGCTGAACATGTATTTCACTGTATCTCTGTACATGTGACAATAATAATGAACTAACTATAAATCCCTAAATGTTCATTCTCTTTGCTATCCGCGAACAGAGACCACAATTTTATCAGGATGTATCACAGCTTGGTTTGGGAACAGCTCCATCCAAGACCGCAAGAGATTGCAGCAAATTGTGGACCATCACACAAACCAGCCTCCCTTCCATTGACCACAAATGTACCTCACGCTGCCTCAGCAAGGCCAGCAGCATAATCAAGGATGAGTTGCACCCTGGCCACTCCCTATTCCCTCCGCTCCCATCGGGCATAAGTATGAAAGTATAGAAGTATAATAATAATAATAATGGATGGGATTTATATAGCGCCTTTCTAATACTCAAGGCGCTTTACATCGCATTATCCATTCACTCCTCAGTCACACTCGGTGGTGGTAAGCTACTTCTGTAGCCACAGCTGCCCTGGGGCAGACTGACGGAAGCGTTGCTGCAAATCTGCGCCTACGGCCCCTCCGACCACCACCAATCACTCACACACATTCACACACATTCACACACAGGCAAAGGTGGGTGAAGTGTCTTGCCCAAGGACACAACGACAGTATGCACTCCAAGCGGGATTCGAACCGGCTACCTTCCGGTTGCCAGCCGAACACTTAGCCCATTGTGCCATCTGTCGTCCCAAAGTATGAAAACACACACCTCCAGATTCAGGGACAGTTTCTTCCACGCTGTTTTCAGGCAACTGAATCGTCCTGCCACAGCTAGAGAGCAATCCTGAACTTCTATCTACCTCATTGGTGATCCTTGGACTATCTTTGATCGGCCTTTATTGGCTTGACCTTGCACTAAATGTACCTATACATTGTAAATGGCTCGATTGTATTGCCTTTCCACTGATTGGATAGCACGCAACAAAAATGTTTCATTGTACCACGTGACAATAAACTAAACTGAAATGAAACTGATATGTATCATCCACAAAATGCAATGAGGTTTCTTGCCTGGGCTACTCCCACAATCATAACATACCCACATCCTTTACCGTCCTTTACCACTGGATTCAAATCCTGCAACTCCTTACTGAACAGCACTGTGACAATATCTTCAACGGAAAGGCTGCAAAAGAATGTAGCTCATTCCCACCTTCATAAAGGCAATTATGGATGGTCCATAAATACTGGTTTGGCCAGTAGAGATCAAAAGTTAACTAAAGAAGGTAACCAATCAACCAAATTAGATCTAAATTATTTGATTCCAGAAAGAGTCATTTGAATTCTCGGGAGAACAATAAAAACATGAAAAACCATTGGGATTCCAATACATTTTGATGACTTTTAAAATAAATTCTGTATTAAAACATAAATAGAAATGTGGAAACATAGCGAACTTCGAGCCAGCACCGCCATTGAATATGATCATGGCTGATCATCCTAAATCAGTATCCCACTCCTGCTTTCTCCCCATATTCCTTTATTCCGCTAGCCCTAAGAGCTATATTTAACTCTCACTTGAATACATCCAGTGAATTGGCCTCCACTGCCTTCTGTGGCAGGGAATTCCACAGATTCACAACTCAGGGTATAAAATAATTTCCTCATCTGTCCTAAGTGGCCTACCCCTTATTCTTAAACTGGGACACCTGGTTCTGGACTCCTCAACAGAGGGAACATTTCCCCTGCATCTATCCTGTCTAATCCCTCAAGAATGTTATATTTCTATAAGATTCGCTCTCATCCTTCTAAATTCCAGTGAATATAAGCTGCCTTCTTGTTCTTGCCACCAAAGTGGATAACCTCACATTTATCCATATATTGCATCTGCACCATGCATCTGCTCACTCACCCAACCTATCCAAGTCACCCTGCAGCCTCATAGCATTCTCTTCGCTGCTCACACTGCCACCCAGCTTTGTGTCATCCGCTGTGTCAACGATGAGCTAAGCAATTGTATTCCTCCTCTCTTGAGTTCCCAGTTTTTCTCAAGTATCCCCTTTGCTGCTACATGCAGATGGTCAAGCACCCATAGTCAAAATATCATCTTCGGTGTCGATTGAATGTCAACCTAATACGTAACTAGAGCGGTAAATAAATGTGACAAAAGTCACGAATATCCAATCCTTACTTGTCATTGTGATATCTGATGAATTAGTCAGGACTACAAATGTCACATCATCATTGTTGGCATCAGTAGCAGTAAAAAGAATGAAAACTGGTTCATTGAGACGAGTCTGAAGGGATGATTCTCCAGTGATGTTAGGAGGGAAATTATCTGTAAAAAATACATGACTGTTATTCAAAGTCTTCAGTCTTATGTTACCTTCCACGTGCAAACAAATTTAAGGCATTATACTCAAAATCATAATGATGTGGATTTCATTTATGAAAAATTCAAACCAACTCAGTTGGGGACGCAGAAATTCATCAGTGGTTTAAAATACACATTGGTTTGGTGACTCGTAAAGAATCCGGGTGAGATTTGTGGACAGCAACACAATTTATAATAGTGTAGTGTCAATTGCTTTAAGTGAGCTATTGCTTTTTTTTACAAATTATAGTGTGTTGGCATGCAACAGAATTTCCAGCCTGGAAACATTTCATTTAGTTCCCAAGTTCACAGTAACATAGAAATAAAATTGAAATATCATGTTTCATGCTACTTTTCAGATACTGAATACTGAACAGATTACCTCATTATATTAACTTTCTATCACTTACATTTGTTGCATTAAAATTCATTGTCATAATACAGTGCGGCATAGTGGCGCAGCGGTAGAGTTGCTGCCTTGGGGACTTGTCCCACTTAGGCTATTTTTTAGGTGACTACAGGCAACTAGGCTGTCACCACATAGTTGCCGGGGTGTCGCCTATATGGTCATGAGCAGTCTCCTCAGTCGCACACAGAGTAGTAGCGTCTTTCTGGGGTGGGAGATTGCAACCTTCACATGGTCCGCCCTGTTTCGACTAATGCAATCAACCTGGCGAGCACAATCAAATAAGATCAAATAGAACAAGTTGTCCTACAACTTTAGGCTGTGCATGCCATATGCATGAAGTAGTAGCGTCTTTCTGGTCAATGCTGGATTTTCAACATGTTCAAATATTTTTGGCGACAGTGGGTTGATGCCAATGTGCGTAGCTTGACTTCTCCAGACGTAGGTGCTGTCGTAGGTTGTAGCCAGGTGACGACTTTGGTGAATTCCATTGACGACTACCTACGTCATCCGGCGACAGGTACCGGCGACTGAATTGTCGTCAGTTGTCTTCAGTTGTCGCCGACAGGGTCATAGCTTGTCGTAGCTTGTCGCGGGTGGATGTAGGTTGACTTCGGTTGTCGTACGTTGTCGCCTGTGTTGTCGTAGGTAGTCGTAGGTGTGGTCGTAGGTGACGTCCTAATGGGTTGCCGGATATCGGTAACTTGCCGTAGCTTGACATTGTAGCTAGTGGGGAGGGGTGGGGGGGGGGGGGGTGTCCAGTCGCCGGTTTTTCAATGACCTGCTGCCATGGCAGTCGCCTAAAAAATTGCCTAAGTGGGACAGGTCCTTTACAGCGCCAGAGACCTGGGTTCAATACCGACTACGGGTGTTGCCTGTATGGAGTTTGTATGTTCTCCCCGTGACCATGTGGGTTTTCTCTGAGATATTTGGTTTCCTCCCACACTCCAAAGATGCACAGGTTTGTAGGTTAATTGGCTTGGTATAAATGTAAATTGCCCCTAGGATAGTGTAAATGTGTGGGGATCGCTGGTCAGTGCAGACTTGGTGAGCTTAAGGGCCTGTTTCCAGGCTGTATCTCTAAACTCAACTAAACTTAATACCAAGTCAATAGTGCTTAAGAAGGAATTGCAGATGCTGGAAATTCGAAGGCAAACAAAAGTGCTGGAGAAACTCAGCGGGTGTAGCAGCATCTATGGAGCGAAAGAAATAGGCAACATTTCCGGCCGAAACGTTGCCTATTTCCTTCGCTCCATAGATGCTGTTGCACCCTCTGAGTTTCTACAGCACTTTTGTCTACCAGGTCAATAGTATTTTCTATATTTTATGGCAAGTTCAGGCAAGAGACTGAAGGATAGTTAAAATAAATGTCCAGAAGTTTCAGTCATGATGTGCCACCTGAGTTTTATCCTTGCAGAAACGTCACCAATAAATGTATTGAATGGAATGGTTTCTGCATGTGTGACAGAAAATAATCTTGCCACCAGTTAAATATTGAGATCAGTGATGTAATGCATCTGTCACTCACTCAGGCACCCAAAATTACACGCTTAGAATTTCATTACAAATATTAATTGTTGACAGGATATTTTTAAACTGTTTAATGTTAAATTTATAAAGCAGTTGTTCCTTTCCTTAATCCTGATAAACTCTTTCTGGACCTGTTTGTACATTGAATCCATCCGTTTTATTTTATATTTCCAACTTTCAGTATCAAGAGAGCTACCGTTTTGGGGAGAGGCTGTGTGGAGGTGAAGTGCTGTGGGGAGGTTAAATATGGGACTTTGGCTCAGGAGTCTTCGGTGAGGAGACTATCAGAGACAGATGGCCATGTGTGAATCTGATGATTTCATTATTGGTTTAGTTGCAGTGGTATTGGCAGGTAAGTTGGTACAATGCTCCTCCTGCAGGATTATAAGGCCAAATGGGATAGGAGTAGTATTAGGCCATTTGGCGCATCAAGTCTACTCTGCCATTCAATCATTGCTGAT
Source organism: Amblyraja radiata (assembly GCF_010909765.2). Lineage (NCBI taxonomy): Eukaryota > Metazoa > Chordata > Chondrichthyes > Rajiformes > Rajidae > Amblyraja > Amblyraja radiata. The sequence goes on from NC_045968.1 coordinate 52,893,237, forward strand.
CTGTCTCCCCCTCCCAACCCCATTCTTCTGCCTTCTCCCCATAACCTCTGACACCCGAACTAATCAAGAATCTATCTATCTCTGCCTTAAAATTTTCCACTGATGGTCTCCACAGTCTTCTGTGGCAAAGAATTCCACAGGTTAACCACCCCCTTCTTATGGGTGGAAATCGTTTATAAAACATGGGGGGGGGGGGTGGAGACACAAAGAGAGAGGGCAGAGAGGAATGATCGCACTATATAACATGCTGCAATCCATTCCGACCGCTGCCCCCGCCACCGACCAATTCTATCCGCTGCCGAACACCCCGCCCCTCCCCAACCCCCTCACATTGCACCCTTCTTCACGGCAGCCCTGTGATGTCTCGGCTCTGACAATTCAAGGGACCAACCCGGTAACAACTAAGAGCAGCTGCCGTGCTGCCTGACTCGAATCAACTCAGCGCCTACTGACACAAGCTCTGTCTTGCCACTGAGCTTGCTGCGGGCTGGATAAAACCACGTTTAGACGGGGTGGAATTTGTCAAATGTGTTCAGGAAAATTCCTGCAATTTGTCGAGGGCCCCAAAGGGGAGAGGGAAACGAGGAGGGGAAAAGGGAAGAGGAGAACGCTCTGGCAGATAACATTGAGTATAATCCCAAGGGATTTATGTACAGTACATATAAGAAAAAAGGGTAACCAGAGAGAGAATGAGACCCCTCGGGAATCAAAGTGGTCAACTCTGTGTGGAGCCACAGGAGATGGTCAAGGTCATGGAGAAACCATGGAGAAAAACATGAGGAATGAGCAGCGGCAGGCTGTAGATTGGACTGTTCCGTGACCTTTTGTAACTTTGTCAACACCAAATGTGTCGAGGTCACTGCTTAAGTTAGGTCTGCTGTATGAAAAACAAAGCGTTTCACTGTACCTAGGTACACGTGACAATAAATTATCATTGAATATTCAAGAAGGGCTACAGGAAAAAGCCTAGGATCAGTTAATAGAGCAGTTAAGCTAATATTTGCGATCGGAAAGATACGGGAGAGTATTCTAAGGGATAAGATATACATGCATTTAGATGGACAATGGCAGATTAGGGGATAGTCGGCATGGTTTTGTACATGTGAGGTTGTGTCTCTTGAATCTGATTGAGTTTTTTGAAGACGTGACCAAAAAGGTTGATAAGGACATTGCTGTAGATATGGATTTCAGCAAAACATTCCACAAGTTTCCGCATGGTAGGCTGCTTTGGAAGGTTAGATCGCATGTAATGCAAGATAGCTGAATGGATGGAAAATTGGCTTCATAGAAGGAAGCAGAGGGTGGTGGTGGAAGGTTGCTTTTCAGGATGGAGGCCTGTGACTAGTGGTATGTTCAGTGCTGGGTCCATTGCTGTTTGTCATCGATATCAATGATTTGGATGAGAACATACAAGGCATGATTAGTAAGTTTGCAGATGATACAAAAATGGGTGGTATTGTAGATAGTGAAGACGGTTGTCAAAAATTGCAGCAGGATCTTGATAGGTTGGGCAGTTGGGCTGAGGAATGGTTGATGGAATTGAATACAGAGAAATATCAGGTGTAGGATTTGGGAAGTCTAACATGGGCAGGACCATAGCTGTGAATGGTAGGGCTCTGAGAAGTGTTGTAGAGATGAGAGACATAGGATTGCAGGTACATAGTTCCTTGAAAGTGGAGTCACAGGTAGATAGGGTGGTCAAAAAGACTTTTGGAACATTGGCCTTCATCAGTTCTATTGAGAATAGAAGTCGGGGGGTCATGCTGCAGTTTTATAAAGACGTTGGTCAGGCCACATTTAGAGTATTGTGTTCAGTTTTGGTCACCATGTTACTGGAAAGATGTTGTCAAGCTGGAAAGGGTGCAGAGAATATTTGCGAGGATGGTGCCAGGACTCGAGGGCCTGAGCTATAGGGAGAGGTTGAGCAGGTTGGATGTTATTCCTTGAAGAGCAGGAGGATGAGGGGTGATCTTAAAGACGTGTACAAAATCGTGTACACAATAGATTGGATAAACACAGAGTCTTTTGCCCAGATTAGGGAAATTGAGAAACTGAGGACATAGGTTTAAGGTGAAGGGTGAAAGATTAAATAGGAGCCCGATGGGGTAGCTTTGTTTTTTACACAAAGAGTGGTGGGTGTATGGAATGAGCTGCCAGAGGACCTAGTTGAGGCTGGTACTATTGCAACATTTAAGAAGTATTTAGTCAGGAACTAGGTTTAAAGGGATATGGGCCAAACACAGGCAGGTGAGACTAGTGTAGATGGGGCATGTTCAAAATGGCAGTCAGTGACTAATGAGGTGCCGCAAGGCTCAGTGCTGGGACCACAGCTATTTATAACATACAATAATGATTTAGATGAAGGAATTAAAAGTAACATTCACAAATTTGCAGATAACACAAAGCTGGGTGGCAGTGAGAACTGTGAAGAGGATGCTATGAGGATGCAGGGTGACTTGGACTGATTGTGGATGATCAGCCATGATCACATTGAATGGTGGTGCTGGTTCAAAGGGCCAAATGGCCTACTCCTGCACCAATTGTCTATGTATCTTTGTATCTATGGACGGCATGGACAAGTTGGGCTGGTGGGCCTTCCAAGCTGTGTGACTCTTTTACTCTATAACTGAATACTCACAATTTATATTTGCTCTCTTTCAAATGGATTGGTTCAATTAGATAAATGGTTGTTCATCCAGTTCATATTGACCTCACAACCCAGTTTCCCTCACTACATTGTAAGCAGCCCACAATTTCAAAAATTTACCATGCAAAAAAACCCCCATTTAACCTTGCAAGCGCAAGTGTAACAGAACAAATCTGCCATTGAGAATAAATAAAAATCGGGGCTAATAATCCATCACCAGCTACAACATTATGAATAACTGTGCCTATGATAACGTTAGCAAAGGTACAATACATACTCATGGTGCTGTTCTGTGCTGCAAACGTATTCACGCTTTGTAATGTTGCTGCTCCAAAGGAAAAATCATTTGTACTCAAAATATCAAAAATGCAATCATCACTTCCTCGGCACGTTTCATTAGCTTTGTTGATCTTTTCTTTGTCTGTAGTTTGCAAAAGCTCATCATAAAATTTAGGCACAAAACTGTTGTTGTTGTAAGTGTACCAAGTCTCTCCAGCAGTTGTGTTATATGTAAATACACTGTCATTCGCTGTTGTTTTCCCTAGAAAACACAAACAGAGAAATTTAATCAGAATTAAGATATAATTAGGAAATTAATTAAATACTAGGCAATCATTTCATTAACCAGAACAATATATTGAAGTACATGAAAACTGTGACTTACATGTAAGGCCAAAGTCAAAGAAAATCTGAGTGTCATTGGGCAATTTAATTCCATTATATTCAAGGTATCGTCCATCAGCAGCTTTAAAGTCATCTGTTTTGTCATCATTCCAGACTCCTAGAAACAAAACCAGGAAAGAATGTTGTGGTTATACCACCTATTCCTATACTTTACTCTGGTTCAAAACGTCTAAAATTACTTTACACTACCAACTAAATTGAGGAGAAAGGAACTGTAAAATAAAAACTGTAATGTCCATGTTTAGGAAAAGCTTTGTCCCAACAACCATCAGGCTATTAAACACTGCAACCTCCAAATAAGCTCTGAACTAAGAATTGGTTTTGTCTTTTTGCACAATTATTGTTTGTTAGCTTTTATGTGTACTTGTGACCAGGCCTCCCATGTGACAGGGACCTAACGGGTCCCACTTAGTCCAGTATGACAATAAAACACTTGAACATACAGGAAATGTGGATTTACAAGCAGTCAAAATTAGCCTAAACTCTTAGCAGAGACATGAGAAACAGCTTGTACAGGTCGAACCTTTCATGACCTAATTTCAAAGAACTATATAGCCATTGTGTTTGATTGTAGTTATTGTTCTAATGGCAGCAATGTGTGGTAATTTGAACAGGGTCTTCCAGGGCCGGCCTTAGGGGGTGCGGGGCCCAATTGGGAACAATTTTGATGAACCCCAGATTCCCAGCCAAGGTCTGTCAGCCCTGTTATTTAGTATATATTATGAAAATGTACACTAAGGTGCTATGGATTATACACTATGTGAATCTCTCCTGCTCCCGTTTGACTGTCAGTACCTCCACTGGCTTCCAACCTTTACCGTAGCAGCTAATTACCATTAAACTGCATTATGTGAATGGACACAATGCCCTTGGAGACAGCGGCTGATTGGACGGGAGGAGACCTATTTGTTGATTGGACGGGAATTTTAAGGCAAACTGGTTGGTGATTGGATGCAACCCCCTTAGAGACAGCGATTGATTGGCCGCCAAATAAAATTGTCAAATAGGAAAACAAAAATCGCTGGTCGGTGCGAACTCAGTCACTATCTGCGCTGTATCTCCAAACTAAACAGTATAACATGCAGGTACATTCATTTAAAATATAATTCAGTGATTATTTCACATGATTTCTCACTGTGTAAAGCTCAATATCTGACCAATTTCTGTTTAACACGTTTGGTCTGCCGTGAGCATTTTTCTCTCCCAAAACAGTTCATATCTAGCAAACCGATCAACGAACCAGGCAGCAGTTCTACGCAGTCATAGAAACATAGAAAATAGGTGCATGAGTAGGCCATTCGGCCCTTCGAGCCTGCACCGCCATTCAATATGATCATGGCTGATCATCCAACCTGTACCTGCTTTCTCTCCATACCCCCTGATCCCTTTAGCCACAAGGGCCACATCTAACTCCCTCTTAAATATAGCCAATGAACTGCCCTCAACTACATTCTGTGGCAGATAATTCCACCTCTGTGTAAAAAATATGTTTTTCTCATCTCAGTCCTAAAAGATTTCCCCTTTACCCTTAAACTGTGACCCCTTGTTCTGGACTTCCCCAACATCGGGAACAATCTTCCTGCATCTAGCCTGTCCAACCCCTTAAGAATTTTGTAAGTTTCTATAAGATCCCTCCTCAATCTTCTAAATTCTAGCGAGTACAAGCCGAATCTATCCAGTCTTTCTTCATATGAAAGTCCTGACATCCCAGGAATCAGTCTGGTGAACCTTCTCTGTACTCCCTCTATGGCAAGAATGTCCTTCCTCAGATTAGGAGCCCAAAACTGTACGCAATACTCCAGGTGTGGTCTCACCAAGACCCTGTACAACTGCAGTAGAACCTCCCTACTCAAATCCTTTTGCTATGAATGCTAACATACCATTCGCTTTCTTCACTGCCTGCTGCACCTGCATGCCTACTTTCAATGACTGGTGTACCATGACACCCAGGTCTCGTTGCATCTCCCCTTTTCCTAATCGGCCACCATTCAGATAATAGTCTACTTTCCTGTTGATGCCACCAAAGTGGATAACCTCACATTTATCCACATTATACTGCATCTGCCATGCATTTGCCCACTCACCCAGCCTATCCAAGTCACCTGTCAGCCTCCTAGTTTAGAGGGGTTTAAACGGTTTAGATGTGTTTAGAGGGCTTCAGATGGGTTCAGATGTGTTTAGAAGTGTTTAGAAGTGTTTAGAAGTGTTTAGAGGGGAATAGAGGGGAATAGAGCGGTTTAGGGGGGTTTAGAGGAGTTTAGAGTGGTTTAGAGGTGTTAGGGAGTCCCAGAGGGGTTTAGAGACGTTATAAGCCCCCCGTGAGAAATTATATTTCTCTGAAATTGAAGATAGACATAAAGCTGGACTAACTCAGCAGGAGAGGCAGCGCAGCGACTCTGGAGAGAAGACCCTTCTTCAGACTGAACTGAACTCTCATCGGTGAGAGTACTTGTGATTGTCTGAAGAAGGGTCTCGACCAGAAATGCAACCCTCTCCCCAGAGCCCATGCCCGTCCTGCTGAGCCACCTTCAACTTCAGAGCCAAACAAAAAACACAGAGTGCTGGAGGAACTCAGCGGGCAAGGCGGCTGCCTCACCCGCTGGGTTTCTCCAGCATTTCTTCTACCGCAAGACGTCAATGAGTCCGGGAATGCCGAGGCGACAGGGTGAGAGAGAGGGAGTGGGAGAGCTAGAGAGAGACGAGATGGGGAGTGGGAGAGAGAGCGCGAGAGAGAGAGGGAGGGAGAGAGCAAAACACAGAGAGAAACAACGTGGGTCTGTAGGTGAATGACTAACCTGCACACCAAGAAGAAGCCCCTTCTCGCGGTCCGGGGCCCTCACTCATGATGGTGAGTTTAAAGAAATTCTCAATGTGTCATCAATGCATCGATCTACATTCCTCAGTAAATGTAATTGTGTTTTAAACAAGTATTAATGACGCCGCGTGAATTGTATTCAAAGGAACACGGCGTCATTAATATTGTTCAAAACACAATAACATTTACTGAGGAATGGGGATCGATGCATTGATGACATTGTATAACTAGTTAACTACTTGCTGTTAAGAAGTGCTAACAGTACTAGTTAACAAATCGTTTGTGTCTGATGGCCGTGCAGCGGTTGTTATACATGTTTTGTTTTAAAAAAAATCCGGATGGCGAATTAAAAAAACCCATCTTTACTAACAAAGAGAATTCGTATTTCCGTACGAAATACGGAACGTTAGTGCGGTCCAATCGGCTTAAGGCCGGCCCTGGAGTCTTCTAACCCTAAATGTGATCCAAGCCAGATAACTTCATTTTTGTCACTGTCACTTTTGCTACCCCCACCCCCCACTCTCCCCGCCAACCCCCAATTCTGAAATTTAATCTCTAAAGCTTTGTTTCTTCCTTTGAGGCACATCATAACACGTGAACACATTTTGATCAGATAGCAATTTGGTGCAGAGGGAAAGAGATGATGTGATGTGCGTTCAATCTTTGTGGTATCATGTTAGTTTCACTTTAGCTTCAGTTTTGAAATATTTGAATTTATTGTAAGTTTTGTTTTTATACTAATACTAAACTAAAATAATGCAAACAATAACTTTTAATAAACATTAATTAAAAAACAAAGTAGATATCACATAAATGTAAATCTTTGCCAATTAAAATATCAAAGATTTGATTTGGTGAAGCACTGAGCTGCAACATGTGGGAATTGGTTCAGGTCAGAGCAATCCATTCGGCACTAATCGATATATTATGGAGGTGCTCCGCTGCTGAGGCCTTCCTTGGGTGCCGCGCCTGCAATGCCCACCCGAAAACTTGTCGGTCGGCGGGACTGAGAACCAGCCCAAAGGCTCATCAGTCGGCAGGATCTGACGGTCAGCAGGAACTCGCCTGAAGGTTCAGCGGTCGGCGAGATCGGGAACCCCGCCCGAAGGCTCCTCAGACAATGGGACCGGGAGGGAGCTGGAGAAATCGAACACAAAGAGCAAGGACCGCTGGGTGGGTAACCGGGGAAATGCCTCCCGCCAGCGCCTACAGGTAGGTTGCAGGAGGCACCGCCGGGACACAAAGATGGCCGGACAAGGAGAGGAACGGGACGTCAGTTCGAGGGAACTGTACCAGTACATCGAGCGTGCAGGCCAACCAGTTTTTGGACTGAATAATGGCACCAAAGATGGCGGCGCCCGCATGTGTAATACAGTATATGCAAAATAAATGTCACTGTGCAGTTGCATATGTGACAAATAAAACACTGTTGGACCATTGGAACGTATGTTCAATGTTAGCAAGCTGGAGTTCCAGACATTGTGCTCTATCAGATAAACGAAAGGTTTCCGACAGACAGAAGACTTACCTTGTCACAAGGCTAATTAAGAAAGTATTATGAGGTAGATTTTAACAATTTGATGGCTGTTAATATTCATGATTGTTGTTTTTTTTCTTTAAAACAAAATGTTGTTTCTTAATATGGTGATGTTACTCACCCAAGAGTCCCTCTGTCTTATTTTTGAAAGCATTATCAATTGAAGTAGTGAAAGTCAAAGCTCCCAATTTTCCTGAAACTGTGAGAGATATTCCACCCTCAAAATTGGCAACTGTCTCGTTGTTGGTTGTCCTCTGCACGGTTACTTGATTTATATAGGTAGAATTTTCTGTTAAAAAAAAAAAATCTTAAGCTATATTACATAGAAAAACATAGAAAATAGGTGCAGGAGTAGCCCATTCGGCTCTTCGAGCCGGCACTGCCATACAATATGACCATGGCTGATCATCCAAGATCAGTACCCCGTTCTTGCATTCTCTCTATATCCCTTGATACCGTTTGCCCTAAGAGCTACCGCATATCTAACTCTCATGAATACATATTGACCGACTCTGGAAAATAAATATTAATTGAATTCATTTAACAACAGGATTTCTTAAGGAACAGTGACCCACTTAAATTTAAACAAATCAAAAATAAAAAAATGTCAAGTAATATTGTGTTGCTACATTATGATCAAGCTCGACTGCAGGTCCTTGTCAGCCCTGCAGATTACAGCACTACTGAAGAGCATTTGCTGGAGACCTGCTGGCCTGAAGACATTTCTAGTTTGTATGCCCATGTTCACGGTCACATCCACCAACATGTCTGTGTCTGACTACTATCTGCGGCTATCACCTACTGAAAGACCAGAATCTGGCAAGGATATATTGAACCTGAACGCAAATCTAAAGAGCAGACCTGCAGAAACTGGTCTCGTCCTAAGCAATGGGTAGAAACTGACAAACATTTCAGCGGAGAGCAGAACGAGAGGACACAGAGGAAGCATCAATGGCCGGGGGGAGTGGGGGGTGGGGGGGTGGGGGGGGTGGTGGTTGGGGGGAGCACAATCACTAAAATACGAGGATATCTCAGAAGCCCCTCTATGGAAAACCTCATCTTGGGAGCAGATGCGGCGGGATTGAGCAGCGGGCTGGGACATCCCAGTGAGCAGGCCCGACTCGACGCTGCGGTCAGACGATGGGGAGGACTCACCTCACGGGCAACGTGGCTGCGAAGAGGCATGTGCGGAGCGAGTGGTCAAGACGCGGTGATCGGGTCGGAGCCCTGCTGTGGAGTTGGGCCAGGTGCGTGTCAGAGACCCTGTAGATGAGGTCAGGGCGGAACCTTGAGTTTGGGTCAGAGTCTCAAACAGAGTTGGACCGGGGACGGAGCCTCAAGGTCGTGGACAGATCGAGAATGGGCCGAGGTGGACGGGATCTGTCACCAAGACAAAGGGGGACTCGGCATGGGGTTGGGGGTGGGGGGGGTGGTGGGGTGGTGGGGGGACAGACAAAGAAGGGATGAGTACTTTGTATAACTTTGTCGGTGCATTTGTGGCAACTCTTTTGTGTACTTTGTACAGAAAAACAAGGAATTTCACAGCACTTAGTTATCATCATCATCATCATCATCATCATCATCATCATCATCATCATCATCATCATCATCATCATCATCATCATCATCATCATCATCATCATCATCATCATCATCATCATCATCATCATCATCATCATCATCATCATCATCATCATCATCATCATCAACAAAGTGAGCAGAGTACCTGACAAAACCTTGTTTCATAGAAACATAGAAAATAGGTGCAGGAGTAGGCCATTCGGCCCTTCGAGCCTGCACCGCCATTCAATATGATCATGGCTGATCATCCAACTCAGTATCCTGTACCTGCCTTCTCTCCATACCCTCTGATCCCTTTAGCCACAAGAGCCACATCTAACTCCCTCTTAAATATAGCCAATGAACTGGCCTCAACTACTTTCTGTGGCAGATAATTCCAGAGATTCACCACTCTCTGTGTAAAAAATGTTTTTCTCATCTCAGTCCTAAAAGATTTCCCCTTTACCCTTAAACTGTGACCCCTTGTTCTGGACTTCCCCAACATCGGGAACAATCTTCCTGCATCTAGCCTGTCCAACCCCTTAAGAATGTTGTAAGTTTCTATTACAAAATTCTAATTCTAGTGTGTCTATCCAGTCTTTCTTCATATGAGTCCTGCCATCCCAGGAATCAGTCTGGTGAACCTTCTCTGTACTCCCTCTATGGCAAGAATGTCTTTCCTCAGATTAGGAGACCAAAACTGTACGCAATACTCCAGGTGTGGTCTCACCAAGGCCCTGTACAACTGCAGTAGAACCTCCCTGCTCCTATACCCAAATCCTTTTGCTATGAATGCTGACATACCATTCGCTTTCTTTACTGCCTGCTACACCTGCATGCCTACTTTCAATGACTGGTGTACCATGACACCCAGGTCTCATTGCATCTCCCCTTTTCCTAATCAGCCACCATTCAGATAAAGTCTACTTTCCTGTTTTTGCCACCAAAGTGGATAACCTCACATTTATCCACATTATACTGTATCTACCATGCATTTGCCCACTCACCCAACCTAGCCAAGTCACCTTGCAGCCTCCTAGCATCCTCCTCACAGCTAACACTGCCCCCCAGCTTCATGTCATTCGCAAACGTGGAGATGTTGCATTCAATTACCTCGTCCAAATCATTAATATATATTGTAAATAGCTGGGGTCCCGACACTGAGCCTTGCGGTACCCTACAGAATCACTGCCTGCCATTCTGAAAAGGACCCGTTTATTCCTACTCTTTGCTTCCTGTCTGCCAGCCAGTTCTCTATCCACATCAATACTGAACCTTGTGCTTTAAGTTTGTATACTAATCTCTTATGTGGGACCTTGTCGAAAGCCTTCTGAAAGTCCAGATATAACACATCCACTGGTTCTCCCTTATCCACTCTACTAGTTACATCCTCGAAAAATTCTATAAGATTCGTCAGACATGATTTACCTTTCATAAATCCATGCTAACTTTGTCCAATGATTTCACCACTTTCCAAATGTGCTTTCCAAACACCACTTCCCGACTAACCTGAATTTCACTCAGTTCCTCCATCTCATTTAACCCCCGGTCCCCTGCTATTTCCGGCAGATGATTTATGTCTTCCTTAGTGAAGACAGAACCAAAGTAGTTATTCAATTGGTCTGCCATGTCCTTGTTCCCCATGATCAATTCACCTGTTTCTGACTGCAAGGGACCTACATTTGTTTTAACGAATCATTTTGTCTACACATATCTGTAAAAGCTTTTGCAGCCAGTTTTTATGTTCCCTGCCAGTTTTCTTTCATAATCTATTTCCTAATTAAGCCCTTTGTCCTCCTCAGCTGGACTCTGAATTTCTCCCAGTCCTCTGGTAGGCTGCTGTTTCTGGCTAATTTGAATGCTTCATCTTTTGTTTTAATACTATCCCTGATTTCCCTTGTTATCCACGGTTGCATTACCTTCCCTGATTTATTGTTTTGCTAAACTGGGATGAACAATTGTTGTAGTTCATCCATGCGGTCTTTAAATGCCTTCCATTACATATCCACTGTCAACCCTTTAAGAATCAATTGCCAGTCTATTTTGGCCAATTCACGTCTCATACCCTCAAAGTTACCTTTCTTTAAGTTCAGAACCCTTGTTTCTGAATTAACTATGTCACTCTCCATCCTAATGAAGAACTCAACCATATTATGGTCACTCTTGCCCAAGGGGCCACGCACAAGACTGCTAACTAACCCTTCCTCATTACTCAATACCCAGTCTAGAATAGCCTGCTCTCTCGTTGCTTCCTCTACATGTTGGTTTAGAAAACTATCCCGCCTACATTCCAAGAAATCCTCTTCCTCAGCACCCCTGGCAATTTGATTCACCCAATATATATGTAGATTGAAGTCACCCATTATAACTGTTTTACCTTTGTTGCAAGCATTTCTAATTTCCTGTTTGATGCCTTCCCCAACTCCACTACTACTGTTAGGTGGCCTGTGCACAACTACCACTAGCGTTTTCTGCCCCTCAGTGTTTCGCAGCTCTACTATTATCGATTCCACACCCTCCAAGCTAATGTCCTTCCTTTCTATTGCGTTAATCTCCTCTCTGACCAGCAACGCTACCCCACCTCCTTTTCCTTACTGTCTATCCCTCCTGAATATTGAATATCCCTGGATGTTCAGCTCCCGGCCTTGGTCACCCTGGAGCCATGTCTCCGTGATCCCAACTATATCATATTCATTAATAACTATCTGCACATTCAACTCATCCACCTTATTACAAATGCTCCTTGCATTGAGACACACAGCCTTCTGGCTTGTTTTTACAACACTCTTACCCCTTATACAATTATGTTGAAAAGTGACCCTTTTTGATTTTTGCCCTGGATTTGTCTGCCTGCCATTTTTACTTTTCACCTTGCTACCTATTGCTTCTACCCTCATTTTACACCCCTCTGTCTCTCTGCTCATGCTCCCATCCCCCTGCCACATTTCCTTCAGTGTCAGGTCGAATTACCTGAAGGTACAGGTTTCAGAGAAGTCAGGGTATGCACCAAGATATGGGTGCATCGTGTGGCTGTGGAGAAGCAGGAACTGGGCTTATGGCAACATAATTCCCCGTTGAACAGGGAATGAACCTGGTCAACAGGTTTGATGTGCCCTTGCGATGGCTGATGTGACCCATAGCAAATGCCTCTGCTGAAGCATCTTCTTGATCTATATTCCAGTTTACCTAGAGAGCAAAAATGGCCTACATCTATAAGGAGGGAAAATATGTGTCAAATGTGGCCCTCATAGAGAAACCAGGGATCTCTTTGCTGCTGGAGTTCATTAGAATATTTGAAATGAGGAAGAAACGTGAAAGAGATTTTGATCTGTCCTTCCAGTTGATCCTTTGATAGGGTGATACGCATTTGGTACCAAACCCGAATTTCTATTGTATACATTTCTGCTAAATATCTGTTCAGGATTATTTCATCATTGTAACAGCTGTTTTAATGTTATGGTGCAAAATGAATTAATTAAGGCAAGGACTATTCATTCCAACCTGTTACAATTACAATATTCCCATCGACCAGAAGAGTTAGTTCATCTTCATTCTCGAGATTCCACTGAACCTGTAAAAATAAAATTATTTCATCACCTGTATCTAAAAAAATGGGTGCCAAATATCTGCAAACATAATGGTATCATAATATCATAAGTGATAGGAGCAGAATTAGACCATTTGGCCCATCAAGTCTACTCCGCCATTCAATCATGGCTGATCTATCTCTCCCTCCTAACCCCATTCTCCTGCCTTCTCCCCATAACCTCTAATCAAGAATCTATCTTTCTCTGCCTTAAATATATCCATTGACTTGGCAAAAAATTCCACCCTTTGACTAAAGAAATTCTTCCTCATCTCCTTTCTGAGAGAACGTCCTTTAATTCTGAGGCCATGACCTCTAGATTCACTGTGTAGGTCCTGCCACGGTTTGACTTCACAAAATATAACACCTCACACTTATCTGCATTAAATTCCATTAACCATTCCTCAGCCAACTTGCCCAACTGATCAGGATTCTGCGGTAATTTTTGATAACCATTTTCACTTTCTACGATACCACCCTCTTTCTACAATACCACCCTCTGCAAACTTACTAATCATGCCTACTACATTCTCATCCAAATCATTGATATAAAGAACCAGCAGCAATGGGCCCAGTAGTGATCCCCGAGACATATCAGTAATCACAGGCCTTCAGTCTGAAAAACAACCTTCCACTATCACCCACTGCTTCTTTTCATGAAGCCAATTCTCTATCCAGTTGGCTAGCTTTCCCTGGATCCAATGCAATCTAACCTACTTGAGCAGTCTACCACACGGAATCCTATCAAATGCCTTGCTGAAGTCCAAATAGACAACAGCTACTGCTTTGCCCTAATTAACCTTTTTTGGCTACTTCTTCAAAAAGCTCAGATTCTTAAGACATGACTTCCCATTTACACAATCAGCATGTTGACTTTCCCTAAACAAACCTAGTCAATCCAAATGCATATATACATATATTTTACCTCAGAATACTCTCCAGTAATGTGCCTCCCACAGATGTTAGGCCCTCTGGTCTACAGTTCCCAGGCTTTTCCTTACAGTATTTCCAGAATAGCAGCACAACATTAGCCACCCTCCAGTCTTTCGGAACCTCCCCCATGTCCTATGATGATCATATAACTTAGCCAGAGCACCTGCTATTTCCTCTCTAGCTACTCTGACACAGTAGCTATATCATTAACAATTGGCAATATTTAAACACATCTTTACAATTGACTTGTAAGTTTTTTTACTTCATGGTATTGAATTGATTGGAAACATTTATTTAGTTGTGTAACCATCCTAGGAAAGGTTATTGCCAACCGTATGAAAAAGCATTCTCTGAACTTTAAGCGATCTATGACATTCCAGCTGCCATGGAATGAGTGCCTGAACTAAAATGTCACTTCACAGATGGCAAGATATATATTAGAATAATGCAGAATACTATGAACCAATATAACTAATACTAATCACCTTTGTTCCACTGGGTCCTTGTGCTGCCAGTGCTACAAAGTTTGTAGCCTCTGATGTTCTATTTTCTCCAGCTCTGAGGGTTCGACCATGTAAACTGAACGTAACCGTATTATTTTCATCTTTCACATTTAATATAACAAATTCACCCAGACCATTAAATGTGTATTTTGTTCCATCCAGGGTCACCACATGAGGATCTCCGAATAAGAAACCTGGTAAGTGTAACAAAAAAGTAACTTTAAAGTCTATTATTAAAATTAAGATGAAGCCATTTGTTGGATTTAAATAGCATCAGTAAGCAATTAAATTGGAGAGGCTCCATATTTTGGTAATTTTGCACTGATTTTGAAATTGTTGGTTTTGGAAATAGCTGAAGTGCTAGCAGCAAACCGCAAGTGGACCTTACGAAAAATATGTTAAACAACATTGTTTGATTTCTTTTCAATTAGTGGAGGCAGCATCATAATTTTCTCTCAGCATCTGCAGTTCTTCAGTCACATAGTTTTTTCACTGAATGCCAGTTGTAAATAGTAGTTGCAGTTTAGTTTGGTTTAGTTTAGAGATATAGCACGGAAACAGCCCCTTCGGCCCAACAGGTCCGCGCCAACCAGCAATCCCTGCAAATTAACACTATCCTACACACTATAGAGGCAATTTACAGGTGTAAGAAAGAACTGCATATGCTGGTTTAAATCAAAGGAAGACACAATATGCTGGAGTAACTCAGCAGGGACAGGCAGCATCACTGGAGAGGAGAAATGAGAGAAGGAATGGGACTGAAGAAGGGTCTCCATCCGAAACATTACCCATTCCTTCTCTCCAGAGATGCTGCCTGTCCCGCTGTGTTACTCCAGCATTTTGTGTCTACCAGGCACATTTTTACATTTACCAAGCCAGTTAACCTACAAACCTCTACGTCTTTGGAGTGTGGGAGGAAACTGAAGATCTCGGAGAAAACCCATGCAGGTCATGGGGAGAACATACAAACTCTGTACAAACAAGCACCCAAAGTCAGGACCGAACCCGGGTGTCTGGTGCTGCATAGCAGCAACTCCACCGCTGCACAACTGTGCTGCCCTATCAACAACCATGTGTTGAATACTTATTTTTCAATATTCTCTATAGCTGCGATCAGTGAGGTAGAGGATATGTTATGTTCATTAGGTCATATGCTCATCAGTGATAGGAGCAGAATTAGGCCATTTGGCCCATCAAGTCTACTCTGCCATTCAATCATGAATGAACTATCTCTCCCTTCTAACCCCATTCTCCTGCCTTCTCTCCATATCCCTGGACACCTGTACTAATCAAGAATCTATCTATCACTGCCTTAAAAATATCCACTGACTTGCCCTCCACAGTCTTATGTGGCAAAGGATTCCACAGATTCGCCACCCTCTGACTAAAGAAATTCCTCCTCATCTCCTTCCTAAATGTTGGAATTATTATTGTTACCAACACCTTGTAGCAAATGAGTGAAAAATAAAAATGGCCGTTGCCCATGCAAACACGTGGTTGTTGGTCTCACAGTGATGTATCCACATTTAATTCCAAAACAGGATACTCTCAGCCATCAAAAATCCATGAGGAATGGGTTTGCAGTTTCATGAAGCTGCCAGCTGCATGAGAAATGCTCAAAATATGCAACAACAAAAAAGCCTACTTTATGCATAGATTACAGTGACATACAGTGGTATCCAGTGAGATTACATCATAACCTTTAAAATAAATTCCTGAACTTGATGTCATCTCCTTCTCATTTAAATAACAATCGGCCATGCTGCAATTCTATATTTAAAATCTGAACAGTATTAATATAAAATTCAGCAAAAATAAACCAAATTGATAAATATTCTCACCACCACATGAGATGCCAGATCATCAAAGAGGATGCTGCTGCTTATCAGACTAAAACTGCATTTCCCTTATTGATGTAAATAAACTAAACATGCTTTTTAAGGTCATAGGGAATAGGAGTAGAATTAGGCCATTCGGCCCATCAAGTCTACTCTGCCATTCAATCATGGTTGATCTATCTCTCCCTTCCAACTCCATTCTCCTGCCTTCTCCCCACAACCCATGACACCTGTACTAATCAAGAATCTATCTATTTCTGCCTTACAAATATCCAATATACAAATTTTCACACTTATTTTGCATAACACGTTCCATAAAATACACCATTTGAGCTTATTGTCATTAAAAACAAATCAATCTAATGTAGGCCATCTATGGAATTTTATTCGTAGCGTGATTTTGATTAGGCTATTAATCACAAGAGTGCAGTGGAACTTATTCACTGTATTCTGGACACTCCAATGTTATTGAGCTGAAGTGGAAGGCTGAGGAGATTTAGACTTGTTAGAAATTGTTGTTAGTTGCAAGAGAATTTTGATTGCATAAATACCAGATAAATTGGAATGTACTCTACTACTCATGATGGGGATTCATTAAAGAATGCAGTTATACATGCATCTATACTATGACTAAAACTCTCATCTTGACCACGTTATAAATACATTTGCACAAAAATGCTACCCTATATCGCTAGGATTTTTCGTCACCTAACTCAGCGTTCTCCTCTGCTCCAAGCCACCAAGTTGTGTTCCGATCGGAGAAATATGAGAAAAGTTACGAAGGTTTAAAAAATCATGAGATCAGCAGATTGGTCTTCTCGCCTGTCAGTCACTATGAAGGTAACGCCCCTTCCGGCACCCGCTGGAGAATAAAGCTTCGGAGGCGGGGCTGAGTAAATAAGCCGTGCTGATTGAGTTCGCAAGGGTGGAGTCAGGAAAGCCGCTGTGTGGAGTCGGGAAAGCCGCTGTGTGGAGTCGGAAAAGCCGCTGTGTGGAGTCGGGAGGTGCTGTGTGGTGCCGCAGCCAGTGGCCACTGAGTGGAGTCCCTCCCTCCCACACACACACCCCACACACCCCTTCCCCCCTCCCCACTTCCACCCTCACCCTTTCCCCCTCCCCCTCCTCCTCACACACCCCCCTCCCCACCACACACCCACACCCCCCATTTAAACCTCCCCATTTCACCCCCTGAAATACAGTACCTATCCGTGGAGGTCTGTATCCAAAGCAATAGTCGCTAGGTCTCGCCAGCCGGTAAAGCAAACAGAAAGTAGGAACATCAGAGTCTCTGCAGCAGTCATGGTATGGATCAACTTCCATTTCTATAGTTTAACAGTGAAAAATGATTAATGATAGAAAGCGTTCATATTAACATGAAACATGTTCTACACCATTTGGAAAAATGCTGATCAAATATATTTCCGAATATATACAATGTGGAAACAGGCCCTCCAGCCCAACCTGCCAACATGTCCCGGTTACAATGCCTGCTCGCGTTTGCTCCACACCCCTCCAGACCTGGCCTATCCATGTACCTGTCTAACTGTTTCTTAAATGTTCGGATAGTCCCAGCCTCAACTACCTCTTCTGGCAGCTTGTTCCATACACCCAGCACCCTTTGTGTGAAAAGTTTACACCTCAGATTTTTATTAAATCCTTTCCCCTTCACCTTAAAAATATGTCCTCTGGTCCTTGATTCTCCTACACTGGGCAAGAGCCACAGTGCACCAACCTGGTCTATTCCTCTCATGATCTTATACACTTTTATAAGATCACACCTCATCCTACCGTGCTCAAAGGTGTCCCAGCCTACTAAACCTCTCCCTTTGACTCAGACCCTCGAGTCCTGGCAAGATCCTCGTAAAGTTCTGGTAACAAAGGAGAATTTTCCTTAAATAGATTTTAAAAAGTGGGTAAATCAGTGGGTCAGACATCATCTCTGGAGAAAAGGAATGGGTGACATTTCTGAAGAAGGGTCTCGACCCGAAATTGCACCTATTCCATTCCTCCAGAGATGCTGTCTGACCTGCTGACTTAGTCCAGCTTTGTGGGTTTATCTTCGGTTTAAACAAACATATGCAGTTCCTTCGGTTTAAACAAACATATGCAGTTCCTTCCTACAGAATTTTCTTTAAAATGGATGCCTTCTCCTAACAAATGGAACCCCAATAAAAATACTGGAGTCAGTTTTGTATCTGCAGATAATTAGAGCCACTCTCAGATCCCGAGCCCCACATAACTATTATGATACTTCCTTTGATTGTCTCCATCCCTTCAGGTTTTACATCAGACAGCCATGAGTAATTACAGTAAATCCTGACTGATTAAAAAATCATCAAGATTCTACCCTGACTGGGACAAAAGAACATGGATCTTTATTTAAAACATCTGAAAAAAGATGTCGGTGAATTGAAAAGAGCCAAGGAAAAGAAAAGTTTTTTATGAACAAACAAGATTTATACCAATACATTTGTAAGAATCTTCAGGTGTTTGACCTGGATTGTTTGCTAGTTCTCTTTCCATTGATACTGACCGGCCTACTGAGTGTTTCCAAAATTCTCGGCTTTGGTTTCCAGTATCTGCAGTGTTTGTGATTTTCACAATTAACATTATCTGTAAATGTTTTAATATATTTTTTCCTATCTGGTTTCTCCACAATCTAACTGACTAAAGTATTTTACTGATGGGAACAGCCGAACCATTCAGCCATCATTCCTCAATTATAGACAATAGACAATAGACAATAGGTGCAGGAGTAGGTCATTCGGCCCTTCAAGACAGTACCGCCATTCTATATGATATTGGCTGATCATCCCCAATCAATACCCCGTTCCTGCCTTCTCCCTATATCCCCTGACTCCACTATTAAAGCCCTATCTAGTTCTCTCTTGAAAGTATCTAGAGAATCGGCCTCCACTGAGGCAGAGAATTCCACAGACTCACAATTCTCTGTGCGAAAAAGTGTTTCCTCGTCTCCGTTCGAAATAGCTTACCCCTTATTCTTAAACTGTGGCCCCTGGTCCTGGACTCCCCCAACATCGGGGACATGGCTCCTGCCTCTAGCGTGTTCAAAACCTTAATAATCTTATATGTTTCAATAAGATATCCTCTCATCCTTCTAAATTCCAGAGTATACAAGCCCAGCCGCTCCATTCTCTCAGCATATGACAGTCCCGTCAACCCAGGAATTAACCTTGTAAACCTATGCTGCACTCCCTCAATAGCAAGAATGTCCTTCCTCAAATTAGGGGACCAAAACTGCACACAATACTCCAGGTGTGGCCTCACTAGGGCCCTGTAGAACTGCAGAAGGACCTATTTGCTCCTATACTCAACTCCTCCTGTTATAAAGGCCAACATGCCATATGCTTTCTACACTGTCTGCTGTACCTGCATGCTTACTTTCATTGACTGATGAACAAGGACCTCCAGATCCCATTGTACTTCCCCTTTTCCCAACTTGACACCATTTAGATAATAATCTGCCTTCTTGTTTTTGCAACTAGTGGATAATCTCACATTTATCCACATTAAACTGCATCTTCCATGCATCTGCCCACACACCCAACCTGTCCAAGTCACCCTGCATTCTCAAAGCACCCTCCTCACAGTTCACACTGCCACCCAGCTTTGTGTCATCTACAAAGTTGCTGATGTTACTTTGAATCCCTTCATCTAACTCATTGATGCATATTGTAAATAGCTGTGGTCCTAGCACCGAGCCTTGCGGTACCCCACTAGTCACTGCCTGCCATTCTGAAAGAGACCATTAAGCCCTACTCTTTGGTTCCTGTCTGCCTACCAATTTTCTATCCATGTCAGCACTCTATACCTAATACCATGTGCCCTAATTGTGCTCACTAATCTCGAATGTGGGACCTTATCAAATGCTTTCTGAATGTCCAGGTACACTATATCCACTGGCTCTCCCTTGTCCATTTTACTAGTTACATCCTCAAAAAATTCCGGAAGATTAGTCAAGCATGATTTCCCCTTCGTAAATCCATGCTATCCTGTTACTGCTATCCAAATGTGCCGCTATTTCATCTTTTATGATTGACTCCAGCATCTTCCCCACTACCGATGTCAGGCTAACTGGTCTATAATTCCCTGTTTTCTCTCTCCCGCCTTTCTTAAAAATTGGGATAACATTAGGTACCCTCCAATCTACAGGAACTGATCCTGATCCTATAGAACATTGGACAATGATCACAAATGCCTCCACGAATTCTAGAGCCACTTCCTTAAGTACCCTGGGATGCAGACCATCAGGCCCTGGGGATATGTCTGCCTTCAGTCCCATCAGTCTACCCAACACCATTTCCTGCCTATTGTGGATTTCCTTCAGTTCTTCTGTCACCCCAGATTCTCTGGCCACTAGTACATCAGGAAGATTCTTTGTCCTCCTTAGTAAAGACGGATCCAAATAATCTGTTCAGCTCATCTGCCATTTCCTTGTTCCCCATAATAAATTCACCTTTTTCAGTCTTCAAGGGTCCAACTTTGGTCTTAACTAATTTTTTCCTCTTCACATACCTAAAGAAGCTTTTACTATCCTCCTTTATATTCTTGGCTATCTTACCTTCGTACCTCATCTTTTCTCCCCATATTGCCTTTTTAGTTATCTTCTGTTTCTCTTTAAACATTACCCAATCCTCTTGCTTCCCACTCATCTTTGCTATGTTGTACTTCTTCTCTTTTATTTTTATACTGTCCCTGACTTCCCTTGTCAGCCACGGTCACCCCTTAGTTCCCTTGGAACCTTTCTTCCTCTTTGGAATGAATTGATCCTGCATCTTAGAAACATAGAAATTAGGTGCAGGAGTAGGCCATTCGGCCCTTCGAGCCTGCACCGCTATTCAATATAATCATGGCTGATCATCCAACTCAGTATCCTGTACCTGCCTTCTCTCCATACCCCCTGATCCCGTTAGCCACAAGGGCCACATCTAACTCCCTCTTAAATATAGCCAATGAACTGGCCTCAACGACCTTCTGTGGCAGATAATTCCAGAGATTCACCTCTGTGAATGTACAGTCCCTTGAAAACAAAGTGGAGGACTTAAGGGCAAGACTGCTTTATCAAAGGGAGCTGAGGGAATGCTCTGTGCTCTGTTTCACAGAGACATGGCTCACCCCCAGCTCCCCAGACTCAGCGGTCCAGCCTGAAGGGTTCACCATCCACTGCATGGACCGTACACTGGCATCTGGGAAAGGGAGAGGAGGGGGCGTCTGCCTCATGGTCAACTCTGCGTGGTGCTCAGATGTGGCAGTCCTGTCCAACTCCTGCTCTCCACACCTGGAACATCTGGCGGTGAAGTGCCGTCCCTTCTACCTCCCGAGAGAATTCACCTCCGTTATCCTGACCGCGGTCTACATCCCACCCCAGGCAGACGTCCGTCTGGCACTGGAGGAGCTGCACGCCGTGGTCAACAAACACCAGACGTCTTACCCTGAGGCATTTACCACCATTGCTGGGGACTTCAATAAGGCAAACCTCAAGAAATCACTCCCCAACTTCCACCAACATGTCTCCTGCTGCACCAGAGGACCTAACACCCTCGACCACTGCTACACCACCATTAAGAATGCCTATCGTTCTATCCCTCGCCCTCACTTTGGTAAGTCCGACCATACCGCGGTGCTGCTTCTTCCTGCCTACAGGCAGCAATTAAAGAGCGCACCCCCAGAAGTGAGGACAGTACAGAGCTGGTCGGGGGGGGGGGGGCAGAGGAACAACTCCAGGACTGTTTGGAGTCTGTAGACTGGGCAATGTTCAAGGACTCGGCAACGGACTTGAACGAATATGCCACAGTCGTTACAGACTTCATAAAGAAATGTGTGGAGGACTGCATCCCTACAAAAACCTTCCGAGTGTTTCCCAATCAGAAACCTTGGATGGACTTTGAGAGCCGCACTCTCCTGAAGTCCAGACACAGGGCATTCACCTCCAATGATACAGTGGCCTACATGAAGACAAGATACGACCTTGGTAAGGCCATCAAAAAGGCCAAAAGGGACTTCTGCTCCAAACTGGAGGACGAGACAGATGTTCGGCAGCTGTGGCAGGGCCTGAATGCAATCACCTCCTACAAGGCAAAACCAGGAGGCAGCTCGAATGTTGGTGTAACATCACTCCCTGACGAGCTCAATGCGTTTTACGCACGCTTTGACAGGGAGAATACTGATATGCCTTCCCGATCCCCCATTCGCTGTGATGGCATTTCAGTCTCAGTCACAGAGGCCGATGTCAGGAAATCCTTCAGAGAGGTGAACCCCCGAAAAGCACCCGGGCCTGATGGTATACCCGGTTGTGTTCTAAAAACCTGTGCGGACCAACTGGCTGGAGTTTTTACGGACATTTTCAACCTCTCACTTCTGAGGTCTGAGGTCCCCACCTGCTTTAAAAGGGCATCAATTATACCAGTGCCCAAGAAGAGTAAGGTGACGTGCCTCAATGACTATCGACCAGTGGCACTAACGCCGGTGGTGATGAAGTGCTTTGAGAGGTTGATCATGGAGCAAATCAACTCCTACCTCGACAAAAACCTGGACCCACTGCAGTTCGCGTACCGCCACAACAGATCAACGGTGGATGCGATCTCGCTGGCCCTCCACTCCGCACTGGACCACTTGGACAACAAAAACTCATATGTCAGGCTGTTATTCATCGATTACAGCTTGGCATTTAACACAATCATCCCCTCCAAACTGGTTACCAAACTCGCAGAACTGGGTCTCTGCGCATCCCTCTGCAACTGGATCCCCGACTTCCTCATCCACAGACCACAGTCTGTTCGTATTGGTGGAAATGTGTCAGCCTTGATAACAATCAGCACGGGAGCACCTCAAGGCTGCGTGCTCTGCCCTCTGCTGTACTCACTCTATACCCATGACTGCGTAGCGAACCACAGTGCGAACTCCATCATCAAGTTCGCTGACGACACCACTATTGTGGGGCGTATCACTGATGGGGATGAGTCAGAATATAGAAGAGAGATCGAGCAACTGTCCATATGGTGCCAGCGCAATAACCTGGCCCTCAACACCAGCAAAACCAAGGAACTGATTGTGGACTTTGGAAGGAGTAGGAGGGGGACCCACAGCCCCATTTATATCAACGGGTCGATGGTTGAAAGGGTCAAGAACTTCAAATTCCTGGGCGTGCACATCTCTGAAGATCTTTCCTGGTCCGAGAACACTAACGCAATTATCAAAAAAGCTCATCAGCGCCTCTACTTCCTGAGAAGATAACGGAGAGCCGGATTGTCAAGGAAGACTCTCTCTAACTTCTACAGGTGCACAGTCGAGAGCATACTGACCGGTTGCCTCGTGGCTTGGTTCGGTAATTTGAGCGCCCTGGAGAGGAAAAGACTACAAAAAGTAGTAAACACTGCCCAGTCCATCATCGGCTCTGACCTTCCTTCCATTGAGGGGATTTATCGCAGTCGCTGCCTCAAAAAGGCTGGCAGTATCATCAAAGACCCACACCATCCTGGCCGCACACTCATCTCCCTGCTACCTTCAGGTAGAAGGTACAGGAGCCTGAAGACTGCAACAACCAGGTTCAGGAATAGCTACTTCCCCACAGCAATCAGGCTATTAAACCTGGTTCGGACAAAACTCTGATTATTAATAACCACTTTCTGTTATTTGCACTTTACCAGTTTATTTACTCATGTGTGTATATATTTATATCATGGTATATGGACACATTTATCTGTTTTGTAGTAAATGCCTACTATTTTCTGTGTGCTTAAGCAAAGCAAGAATTTCATTGTCCTATACAGGGACACATGACAATAAACTCACTTGAACTTGAACTTGAACTTGTGTGAAAAATGTTTTTCTCATCTCGGTCCTAAAAGATTTCCCCCTTATCCTTAAACTGTGACCCCCTTGTTCTGGACTTCCCCAACATCGGGAACAATCTTCCTGCATCTAGCCTGTCCAACCCCTTAAGAATTTTGTAAGTTTCTATAAGATTGCCCCTCAATCTTCTAAATTCTAGCGAGTCCAAGCCAAGTCTATCCAGTCTTTCTTTATATGAAAGTCCTGACATCCCAGGAATCACTGGTGATTCTCTGTACTCCCTCTATGGCAACAATATCTTATTCTGTATTCTGTATTAATGTCTTCTGTATTATTCCCAGAAATACCTGCCATTGTTGTTCCACTGTCATCCCTGCTAGGGTATCTTTCCAGTCAACTTTGGCAAGCTCCTCCCTCATGGCTCCAAAGTCCCCTTTGTTCAACTGTAACACTGTCATCTCTGATTTACCCTTCTCCCTCTCAAATTGTAGATTAAAACTTACCATATTATGGTCACTACCTCCTAATGGCTCATAACCTCCTTATCAAATCGGGTTCATTACACAACACTAAATCTAGAATTGCCTTTTCCCTGGTAGGCTCCAATACAAGCTGCTCTAAGAATCCATCACGGAGGCACTCCATAAACTCCGTTTCTTGGGGTCCAGTACCAACCTGATTTCCCCAGTCTACCTGCATGTTGAAATCTCCCATAATAACTGTAGCATTACCTTTACGACATGCCAATTTTAACTCCTGATTCAACTTGCACCTTAAATCCAGGCTACTCTTTGAGGTCCTGTAGATGTCCCATTAGGGTATTTTTACCCTTACAATTCCTTAGTTCTATCCATACTGACTGATTCTATGTCACCCCTTGCAAGGGACTGAATTTCATTCCTCAACAACAGAGCTGCCCCACCCCCTCCGCCCACCTAACTGTCTTTTCGATAGGAGGTATACCCTTGAATATTCAGTTCCAAGCCCTGACCCTCTTGCAGCCATGTCTCTGTAATTCCCACAACATCATACTTGCCAATTTTTAACTGAGCCTCAAGCTCATCCACTTTATTTCTTATATTTTGCGCATTCATATACAGTACTTTGACCTCGGTATTCACCTCCCCTCTCACTCCGCTCACAATTGACCCTGACCTTACTTTTATTCCTTCTCAAACTTTCCTTCCCATTAATTCGGGAATCTTTTGTAACTTTTCCAGAACTCACTTCCCCTTTAACTCCATCTTTATACTCCCATATTGTCATTCCCTCCCCCCACTATTTAGTTTAAACCCACATGTGTAGCCCTAGCAAACCTGCCTGCCAGAACGTTGGACCCCTCCAGTTAAAGTGTAACCCGTCCCTTTTGTACAGGTCACCCCTAGCCCAGAAAAGATCCCAGTGGTCTATAAATCTAAATCCTTGCTCCCTGCACCAGCCCCTCAGCCACACATTCAGATCCCCTATCTCCCTGGTCCTGTCCTCACTAGCACGAGGTACTGGAAGCAATCCAGAGATAACCACCCTAGAAGTCCTGCTTTTCAGTCTTCTTCCTAACTCTCTAAACTCGCGTTGCAGTTACTCCTTCCTCTTCATTCCGATGTCGTTTGTGCCTACGTGCACAACAACTGCTGGCTGTTCACCTTCTCTCTCTCGAGGATGTTCTGAATTCGGTTTAACAATTCTTCAGTGAAAATTGGTGACAATAGACTAATTGGCTTAATAGGCTTATGGGCCTGTCGCACTTAGGCGATTATTCAGCGGACTGCATGCAACTGTTAAGTTGCCGGCAGTCGCCTGAAAAACCGGGAACTGGAACACACACACTCACACACACACACACACACGCACACGCACACGCACACGCGCACACACACGTACACGCACATGCACACGCACACACGCACACAGCAAAGGCGGGGGCCAGGGCAAGCGGGGGAGCGCTGTCTGAAATTCACACGGTACAAGGCCAAGGTGATACAGACACACACTGCGATGAACAAGAAGGCTGGTGCTGTAATTAAGACGGCTAGCACAGTGTACGGTAAGTCCTTTAAAAGAGTGGAAAAGGGGGGAGTAGGGGGCGAGATGGGTGGAAAGGGGGGTGGTAGGTGGTAGAAGGGGGTAGAAGGGGGGAAAAGGGGGGAGAAGCAGTGGAGACACCTTTTAATAAGCCAAAGATACACAGCTGTGAAGTTCGGCGGACATTTAACATTACCGTTCGGTTATCCTTGGTTCTGAAAACTCCTGCTTACGTGTTTTTTCCCCAATGAGCCAATGAAAATGACCTGTCCGCAAAGGCGATTAACTAAAACTACCTACGACTACCTCAACTACCCATAACTACATGGCGACCCCACTACAACTGCACCTACGACTACAGGATTATCGATTTTCTCCATGGCGACCAATTTAAAGTTGAAAAATTTGCGGCGACCATACTGAGGCCGCGACTAGTTCCCAGAATGCAGGAACTCCTCGCAACCATGAAGGTGACTCACCAGAGACCATCAGCGAACATGTGGCGACCATGTGGCGAGCACCTGCACTTGCCTAGAAAGTCGCCTTAATGAGACAGGCATGCATAAACTGGACGCAGAAAGCTCAGTAACATCTGTTTTACTTACCTTTGTAGGTAGTTTGCAGCCTTGGTAAAACGTTGTTGATATAATTATTCCTTCGGAAACGATAATATCCGAATCCTCTCCAGAGCCAAGCAAATGGATTGTAGCTAGTCCATGGTGTTGGAAGGAATCGTTCATTTTGACCGTAGATTAGACCTCCATTTCTTGAATAGTAACATCTCACCCCTGAACCCAACCTGCTTGGAAATCGGCTTTGGAATGTGAAAAATCTCTCTAAGAAAGAAATTAGCACATTTGATTTGCATGAGATATTCTATCTGCTCACCTGTCTTGCCTTACAATCTACATTAATTCATCTTCAAAATATCTGTTGCAAGTGACTGCTCTCACTTAGAACATAGACCATAGATCAGTACAACACTGGAAGTGGCCCTTCAGCCCATGCTGTCTATAGCAAACATAAAGCCACATTAACAAATCTCTGCCTGCATGTATCTGATCCAGGCAGCTCTTGGAAACTTTAACTTGTCCATCACGTCATTCTAAACTTAATTTGCAATATTCCATGTTCCCTCAATGTTTCGAATTCAAAGTGAAAGACATTCAGACAGCTACTTGGATAGGAGAGGTTTGCAGGGGTATGGGCCAGGTGCGGGGAAGTGGGAGTAGCTGAATTACGCCACTTGGTCGGCATGGATGAGTTGGGCCGAAGGGCTCTGTGACTCATTCTCTGATCAGTCTGAATAAGGGTGTCGACCTGAAACGTCACCCAATCCTTCTATTCTGAGATGCTGCCTGTCCCGCTGAGTTACTCCAGCATTTTGTGTCTGTGGAACCAGCATCTGCAGTTCCTTCCTGCACTCTGTGCTGTACTGTTGGATTCTATTCTATGTTCCATGAACGCAGTACCTGCAGTCTTCTGTGCAGACACAAAGGTGCTGTACACATCTCTAATAAACATCTGTGTCACAAGGCTGTAAAACAAAATAATGACCTTTAACTCTTATAGGTGCTGGTATGCAGTAACGGCAACTCCCGTCACAAAAATGCACTGGCTACCTGTGAGCATTGGAGATGGGTTCAAGCATAACCGTCAAAAGGGAATCGGATAGATAGTTAAAGGGAGAAAATGTGCACAGTTGTAAAGAGGAATTGCTGGATATCCCTTTCAAAAAGCTGGCCATTTTGTTGTGTACCTT
This sequence comes from Amblyraja radiata, assembly GCF_010909765.2. NCBI lineage: Eukaryota > Metazoa > Chordata > Chondrichthyes > Rajiformes > Rajidae > Amblyraja > Amblyraja radiata. The sequence continues at coordinate 52,920,936 of NC_045968.1, forward strand.
CTATTGTTCAGTATCTACTGCTGTACTTGTGTTGGACTGATATCTATTGATTCCCAGTCTTATGTTTCTTTACAAAAGTGCTTGGCAACAACTTGTATGCATGGGATAAAAGCAAATGACGTGAATGTAAATTTGACTTAAGAATAACACAAATTAATTTATTGAGCATGAAGGCTCAAATACATTCTATTAAATGCTGGAACATTCAGAAAGTGCACAAACCTAAGATATTGCAAGTGGCAAACCCAGATTTTGGATGTTTTCTGCTGTTCAGCATTTCTGCTAATATTTCTGATTACAAATATACTAAATAATATAATGAATGATTACCTTGAGGTCTTTTCACTTCAAATCCATAAAATTGGATAACGTTTCCAAATACAAAGGCATTATCAAAAAATGCTTGCCAAAATGAACAGGGACAAGGCGAATTGAAGAAGCTCCAATATGGGAAAGGTTCGTGTAAATACCAATCAATACATTTTTGTCTTGGGTTTCTGGTATTGATATCATTTTTTTCCAAACGATAGGCTACGCGTCCATTTTTATCTAAGAAAAGAGTAAGATTGCAAAAATTAAAAGAAAACAAAAGACATGTAATGTTGGGATATTTGGGTTGTTATTTGAAATTTAGCTTGAGCATAAGCTTATCTGAATGTTTAAAGATACAGCATGGTAGCAGGCCCTTCAGCCCACTGAGTCCACAGTGACCATCGATCACCAACCACACGAGTTCTATGTTATCCCACTTTTGCATCCTCTACCTAAATACTAAGGGCAATTTACAGAAGCAAATTAACCTACAAACCTGCATGTCTTTGGGATGTGGGAGGAAACCTGGAGGAAACCCATGCAGTCACAGAGAGAACATACAAACTCCACACAGGCAGCACCCCAGGTCAGGATCGAGCCTGGGTCTCTGGTTAAAGGTCTAAATACACCAAATCATGATGGCAATATAATTCAGTGTTCTTAATGTGTATAAGATTCAAAAAGGATTTGGTGCAGAAAAGAATCATTGCAAGTTGGGAGTCTCACAGATCACTGTACGAACACAATGCAGAGAGTTTGGCAAACATTTATCAGGGTCAGGTCCACGTAATTAATTGAATAATATTTTCAATTATTTTTCACTTTAGGAAATGATTAGCAATTACAAAGAATTACTTGGTCTCTTTCCAACTATCCCTTCAGGACCTATTCAGCCAAAGAAATGCTTCAGAGGGATAGTCACTTCTATAATGCAGGAAACACAGCAACCAATTTGCATATAATCAGTTTCCATAAATAGTAATATGACTAGAATATTGTCCCATGATTTTATAAACCTCCATAATGTCATCCCTCAGCGTACTTCACTTCATGGCAAACAGTTTCTCCTAACAACGCAAATCCTCCAGTTCTGGCAGAAAAGATGCACGAGGATATTGCCAGAACGAGAGGGGCTGAGCTATGGGGAGAGGGTAGGCGGGATGGGTTTCTATTCTTTGGAGTGCAGGAGGATGAGGGGTGATCTTATAATGGTGTATAAGACCAGGTGGGAAATAAATAGAGTAGATGCGCAAAATATTTTACCCTTGTTGGAAGGGAGATTCATAGTTACAATCAAATTATTATTGCAAGCATTGTCCACTAATACCAGATTGCATTATATCCTGAACATCTTTAAATAATTGACAATGTTACAAATTTAGATTACAGTAAACTCTCGTTAAAATGGACCATGGAGAGATGGGGGGGGGGGGGATTGGTGTCCATTATTGTCGATTGTCTGTTATCAAGTCAGGTATTATCATTGTATGCAGTTGAAACAAATAAATTGGTGCAGACCAGCGAGCCCGTCTTCACCGGCTGCCATGGCTGTTATAACAGCTCACGTTGTAGCCCTTGGAACAGCGCTCTCGTCAGGCCGCTGCCGACAACAGGACACGCTCGGTCACCGTGGGACCTCTCCCTCCCGTCTCACCTGCTGCCGCATCCAAGGTGGGGAATGTTGGCAACTCTAGGGAAGAAGGAGGAGGTGGTATGGAGTGGGGTTGGAGGGAAGTGGTCGAGTGGGCAGAGAGACAGGAGGAGGGGCCAAACCCACCGCTGGCAGCAAGAAGCAGCAGCTGGTGAGAGAGGAGGGAGCTCCACAGCGCCCTGTTGGGTGTGGCAGCCCGAAGAAAGCCCTGTCCCTCGAGGCTACAATGTGAGCCGCAACAACAGTGTCACTGGACCGTGAGGTGGGTGAAGAAGAGTTTGCTGGTGCGCCTTGCGAGTCAGGAGTGGTCGGAAGCCGGGCCTCTAAGAGGCCATGGAGATGGTATAAGCCGGAGTGGCACTGGCAGATCAGTCCACTATATCCATAATCCATTATAAAGGGGCCGATTAAAATGAGGATTGACTGTACATTATTCAAGCGAATAGTATCTGTAGCAGACTGGCTTATAAAACAGCAATGCATCAGTTTCAATTTCAATTTTAGTATATTGTCATGTGTACCAAGGTACAGTGAAAAGCTTTTGTTGCATGCTATCCAGTCAACGGAAAGGCAATACATGATTACAATCGAGCCATTAACAGTGTACAGATACATGATAAGTGAATACTGTTTAGTGCAAGGTAAAGCCAGTAAAGTCGGATCATACATAGTCTGAGGGTCACCAATGAGGTAGATAGTAGTTCAGGACTGCTCTCTCGTTGCAGTATGATGATTCAGTTGTCTGATAAAGGGGCTGTCCCACTGAGGTGACCGAATTGGCGAGTTTAGGAGAGTTTAGGAGAGTTTGCAAAAGTGTCATGTTGAAGACCTCCTTCGATTATGTAGAGGACCTCCTTCGACATCCTTCGACTATGTTGAAGTCCAGTTTCAACTACCTTTGACTGGCTTCGGGAAAAATGGACACCGAATAGTGGAGAGTGAAGATGACCTTTTTCGATCTCTTTCGACCTCCCTTCGACTATGTTGAAGACTATCTATGACCACCTTGGACTACCTTCAACATTTTTTAGCATGTTGAAAAATACGCTGCGACCTAGCTGAGGCCTCGAGTACGCGGGGACTACTCTCGAGCATGAAGGAGAGTTACAAAGACCTCCGAGGACCTTGTGTCGATCATGCTGCAAGTCTGAGTCAAGGGCAAACTCTTCTGAACTCGCGGATTAGGTCGCCACAGTGGGACAGCCCCTTAACAGCTGAGAAGAAACTGTCCCTGAATCTGGAGGTGTACATTTTCACACTTGTATACCTTTTGCCTGATAGTAGATAGGAGAAGAGGGAGTAGACAGGGTGCAACTTGTCTTTGATTATGCTGCTGGCCTTGCCGAGGTATAAATGGAGTCAATGGAAGGGAGGCTGGTTTGTGTGATGGTCTGGGCTGCGTCCACAATTTCGCATCAGTGGATCTTCTTGCATTTTACTTTTATGATGAACATGACTTACTTGTTTTATGGCCAGGATATTGATCTGGACGGTAGATTTGCTCAACTAATGCACCAGATCTGGTGTTCGGGCCATTAAAAAATAAGGATGCTGTTTCACTGTAAACAGAAACAAATGCAATGGTATCAATTTGCAAGACAATGACTGTTGGCCAAGCAGAAAAGTTGAAGAAACAATTGTTCCACTGGATGAATGAACATTTCTAACAATGGAACATTCCAGGCAAATTATCACGGTATAACGTTTACATATATATCAGAATATTTGTCAGAAATTTGATTATTTTAGTTTAAATTCTTATCTCAACTGCTCTCCCAATTCACAATTGCCAAGCAAGGTCATTCAACTAGCTTTACGAATGAATATTAGAAAAAAAATGGGATTGTTGCCCTGGGGTGTTGCTGGCGAGGCTGCTGTTTCTCCCTGGGTGCTGCTGGTGTGGTTACTTGTGAACCCTGGAGTGCTGCTGGTCTAGTTACTTGTGCACCCTGGGATGCTGCAGCCTCTGTACACTCTGCTAATTCTCCCCCTTCCGACGTTGCTGCTCCCGTTGCCAGCCCCTGCTGCTGGAGCCGGGCAGCAGCCGCCGGACCAGGCTGCCACTGCCCTTGAAACTGCGGGCGCTGCTGATGGCCGATGCTCCCCGCATGAACTCGCACTTCTGCCGGTACATGACCAGCAAATCGGGCCTGAGCTGCCTCTTGGAGCTGGAGCGATGCACGATGTCAGGCAGGAGCCCCAGCTGCCCGCTCTGCTGGGGGCTGCTGGAGGCCAGGTAAGTCTTTGTGTTGCTGCTTGCCCCGCTGCCGCTGCTGCTGCCTTCCTCGGGGGCAGAGCTGCCCAACCATTGGGCTCCACTTTGCACCCCCTCGCCGTCTGGCTCTTCAAGTACTTGGCCTGGTCGGCAGCCAGTCTCACCATGGCGCTCTGCCGACCCCACCTGTCCCCCTCCATTTGACGGAGGTAGCCGGGACCCTTGGACATGAGCCTGAGCGGCAGAGAGACGTTCGTGTTGGGTGGCATGCTTGCAGTGGGTGCGATCTCACTCGGTATCTTACTTTGATCCAACCAACGTGGCCAAACACGTTTTCTCATCCACGAAGAAGCAAAGACCCGGACTTCCATGAGCAATAACAGGCTGTCTACAATCACCTTAATCCATATTCACTATGACTTTGCCCATATTCCATATTCACTATGACTTAGACAAATAGGTTTGCGCAGTTACATTCTTAGAAAATGGAACTGGAAAACATGAATTCTGGCTAAATGGCAATATATGTAGGCATGCCACGAGTGTCCGTCGCCTGCATCCAGGGGCGGAAAATCCTGGGGTGCCAGAGGGGACACGTCCCCTCCATGTTTTGAGAGGTGGGGGCATCGCCCTCAGGTTTTCTGATCCGGATTTTAAAACCCAGTGAAATCTCCGCTTTCCGCGAGACAGTGGGGGTGGGACTGATGATCGAGGGCGCCGATTGGATAAGAGAGATGTCGGTCAGCAGGCAATTGGGGCGGGACATGATTCAGCGCGATGATTGGAGGAGGGAGGAGTGGAGGGGGGGGGGATGGGACTGAGGATAGAGCGCGGTGATTGGAGGAGGGAGACATGGCACAGACCTGCGCTTCATCCGCCGCCAGGATCAATCCTGGCCAGCTCTCCGGCACTGTCCCATCCCCTCCAGAGTACCCCCCCAGAGAGGTCGGCAGCAAAAATCCTTGGCTATAGGATCTTTGGTCGGGAATCACACGGGCCAGCGCAGAGAAACAGCGCTAAACCCAGCTCAACTCTGCCGTTCCCACCAGGTGAGCCTACAGCCCTGCCTGGACTTGAGGGAAATATGGCCAGCGTGGAGAAGCAGCGCTGGTATCCCGTCAGTCCAGACAGGGCTGTAATTAACCCGGTGAGACAGGCAAGGTTGAGCTGCATTTAGCGCTGGATTGAGCCTCCGAAGCCTTGCGAGTGTGTGTGTGTGTGTGTGTGTGAGTGTGCGCATGCGCGCGTGGCCGCCAAAAAATTGTGTGCCCCATCCCCTCCATGTTTTGATAGCGAGTTCCGCTCTTGCCTGCATCACTACCCAGGACTTCCATGAGCAATGACAGGCTGTCTGCACTTGCCTTAATGTACATTCACTGAGACTTTGCCCATGACTTGGACAAAGTGGTGACTAGGTTTGCACAGTTACATTCTCGGAAAATGGAACTGGAAAATGTGATTTATGGCTAAATGGCAATATATGCTGGTCTGCCAAGAGTGTTGTCAAAGTCTGTGAGAGGAACCCTGAACTGTCTGCTAATCCCCTCACACTTTGGGAGCCCAAACAGGGCACTGCAAAAAGAGGTAGGAGTTGCGCTACCTACATCAGTGTATTAGCTGCGGAATGACACAAGCCTTGGACAGCGTTAACGAACTGAACAGTGCCATTAAAGATAAAGTCACACTTCGGGAGACCAAACGTGGCACTGCAAGAAGAGGTAGATGTAGGGCCACCTACATCATTGTTCTGCAGAACGACACATGCTTTGACAGCATTAACAAACAGAGGACTGCCATGCTAGATAAACTGGTCTGAGGTGCTATATTCGTGGAACCAGAAAAATGTCATATAGGCTAAGGCCAACGAATGCCTTTGCATTAGTAGTAGGGGTAAATGGCAATATACATCCAGGAGCACCTGAATGATTATGCAGCATCATGCCAGCATGTTTGATTGTTTAGTAAATTATATGATGAATTGCAAAATTTATGTATATTATTATATATTTTTATGTTATGGAATCAAAATCAAGAATTATAAATTCACATTTCAAAAATGGTTTCACAATTCAGTAGTACTGATTTTCAGTATTCCATAATGATATTTGAGAATACATGAGGTTGCATGCAAAACATTGATTTTCAAAAATCCAGTTTCTGTGTAGTACCTTCCATTGCATTTAAGTAAGAAATACCGATTTCCCCAACAAAATACTGATTTTCAGCCATCAAAATACGGAAATGCTCGGTGAAACTTGGCAGCTCTGCAATTATTAATCTTGACTCCACCAAAATTATTTCTGAAATCTTGGTCATAAATTTGGTACAAAAATGCTCCAAAAAAAGGCTCAGAGTGCAACAGAGATCATCTAAAACCCCGGCCGCGAGGGGCTTCACGCTCGTGATAAAATAACTTCACATAAAATTTTTGTAATCCTGTCATGCCAGCCCCCTTTTTGAAAAGCTTCGTACGGGCCTGATCCTGCTGCAAATAAAATAATGGCCAAGATTTTGCAATCACTGGTGAATTGACAAAGCTCACCATTGACTTTTGATGAAAACAACATTTTCTTTTATAAGGGAGGAACTGCAAATACTCGGTTAAATCGAAAGTAGACACAAAATGGTGGAGTAACTCAGCGGGACAGGCAGCACCTCTGGAGAGAAGGAATGGGTGACGTTTCGGGTCGAGACCCTTCTTCAGACAGACAGATCAGTCTGAAGAAGGGTCTCGACCCGAAACTTCACTCGTTTCTCCTCTCCAGAGATGCTGCCAGTCCCGCTGATTTACTCCACCATTTTGTGTCTACCATTATCTTTTGTAAATTGCTGGGAGAGATTTTCTATGATGTGACCATCATGACATTGCAGATGTAAAAATGTAATCCTCTCTACACCCCCACCCTCTCTACCTCTCTCTCTCTACCCCCTCCCTCCCTAGGGATTAAAGAGGGAGGATGAAGAGGTGGAGGAGGCAGTGCTGGGGGATGAGGAGGAATGAGCCATGCCTGCGCAGTTGGGAGCTATGCACAAGTGGTGGAATATTGCGTTGGGGAACGGGTTGCGTTGGGGGAAACGGGTGAGTGGTGGAATATTGCATTGTGGGAGCAATGTACAGGTCTAGTAATTTATAAAAAACACGCAAAACGTTCCTAAAATAGCAAGTTATAATTTAAATGCTGTTATCTGGGTCTCTTACAGCCAATCTCTTCCATTAAAATCAATGGGTAAAAACCTCCTACAGTTCCTCAGATCTGATGTAGGTTATTTAGCTAATTACTTTCATAGGTTCTTAATTAGGAAGGGTTTCAGAGGTTATGTGGAGAAGGCGGGAGAATGGGGTGAAAGAGAGAAAGATAGATCAGCCATGATTGAATGGCTCCTATCGCTTATGAACTTATATGTATAGGATATTTAGCCTAAGTTGTGATGGCCCTGAAGATTCTATGTTCAACATCTGAGCTCAGTTTGCAGCATTGCTTTATGTCTCTGATTGCAGAATCAATATTTCTGCAATCAAACACGTGAAGATGCTGAAGATTCCCCAATTAGCAAAACAAAATTGTGGCTCACTGATTATGTCTCAATCATTGACCTTGAAAATTCATAGCAATATTAATCTGAAGAAGGGTCTTGACCAAAAACGTCACATTCCTTTTCTGCAGAGATGCTGAGCGACCAACTGAGTTATTCCAGCTTTTTGTGTCCATTTTCGATGTAAACCAGCATCTGCAGTTCCTTCCTACACTGGCAACTTGTGACTCAGTAATCTGTATTACAATACACAAGTCCCGATTGTGTTCTTGTACCTGTAAAATCCCATCAAGGCATTAGGTTGTCCTTTCGGTCTTGCTAAATATTTCCAGTTCATTCCACCATCTTTGAATTGAATTAAGCAGAAGGAGAATATACCATCAGTTACTAAAGTTGCTTGGTACGTATTGGTCTGAAAAAGAAAAAAAGTCAGCCGTCATTTCATTAATGTAGAGTTAAGGTGTCGGTGTGCCAGTTCATGTTGGAATGTTTCCGCTGCCCAGAAACACTTTCTATGGTTCTAGCACATCTGCACTTGTGTGGAACCAAATATTGAATCTTCAGTTCACAAACTTAGACAGCTGGCAGTGCCAAGATGGATGGGCGGAGGTGGTGAGGAGATTTTGGATCTTTGAAAATGTTCTAGTTTTTGTTTAGTTTACTTTAGCGATACAGTGCTGAACCAGGCTCTTCGGCCCACCGAGTTCGCACTGACAGCGATCCCCGCACACTAACATCACACGAGGGACAATTTACATTAATACCAAGTCAATTAACCTACAGAACTGTATGTCTTTGGAGTGTGGGAGGAAGCCAAAGATCACGGAGAAAACCCACACAGGTTACGGGGAGAACATACAAACTCTGAACAGACAGCACCCGTAGTCAGGATCAAACCTGGGTCTCTGGCGCTGTAAGGCAGCAACTCTACCGCTGCAGCACCATGCCACCAAATTGATTGATTTTAAGATCTTCAAAAGATATCTAAAACTAGTATTGGTTTTTCACTGGTAATATTTTAACGATTGTTAAATAACACACATAAATATATAAAAAATATTAAATTAAAGAAAAACAGTTAAAGATAGTTTTGTTCTCCTTTACATCCAAATCCACACATGGAAGATCATAAATGAAACTCAGGCCCAGAATCTGACACTACTCAGAATCTATGAAAGGATCACCAATTATAACACAGGGGATGTCAGCAGGTCTGACCTCCATGGCTTGCCATGTGGTTGGGAATCTCAAACAAATGATGGTCTTAAAATAACGTATGGCCTTTCAGGACTGACAAGAGCAGAAACCTTTGCACCCAGAGGATAGTGAAACTTTGAAATGTTCTATCCAAAGGGACTGCGGTGTCTTGGTTATTTAATATATTTAAAACAGAAAGTGATAGATTTTAGGATATTAAAATAATTAAGAGATATGGGATTTAGTGAGAGAAGTGACACTCAAGTGAATATGGATCTTCATAAAGAGCACAGAAAGCATTAGGGGGGAAGGACACAAAAATCTGGAGTAACTCAGCAGGTCAGACAGCATCTCTGGAGAAAAGGAATAGGTGATATTTTGAGTCGAAACCCTTCTTCAGACAACCTGAAATGTCACCTATTCCTTTTCTCCAGAGATGCTGTCCTGCTCGCTGAGTTACTCCAGCTTCTTGTTTTTATCGTCAATTTAAACTAGCAACTGCAGCTCCTTCCTACATAGGTATAAGGGGGTATATGGCCTACTCCTGCTGTTACTTCTCATGTTCGCATGTATGCTGAACAGTGATGTTTATTATCGTTACGTACCAAGATGCTATGAATAAACTTGGTTTTGTGTTCTGTCCAAGCAAGTCAGACCACACACCAGTACAACAGGTGGCGCAAAAGAGAAAACAGAGTGCAGAATATAATGTTGCAGGTGCATGGAATGTGCAGATAAATATGTACAAATGCCACAACAAGGTAGACTGTAAAACTGGGCTCTGAGCAGGTCTCCTACCTTATGGTATATCTGAGCCCGTCGAAGTTTGTTTAAATTCAGCCAGAAATGGGAATGTAATTAATAAATAGATACCTCTTGAGCGTCTTCATTGGTATATCCAGTGAACGGAAGTATATTTTCCCAGGTGATCCTCAGTGCCCATGTAGGTTCAAAGCTCAAGATGCCAAGTTCTGATACATAAAGTTCATTGACTACTGTCTTAAGTGTTTCCTTAAAATTCTGACTGTGAATATCTTTCTTGACTTGAAAATTAAATGCCTAAAACGTAATTGAAAATATGCTGTGGTTAGTTTACGTCTGCCATGTACATGTACTGAAGTATTTTGTGAATCATGTTAAGTTGCTAACTGCAAGCAAATTATTATGAGCAACAATTTGTATATGGCAGGGCAGAAATTATTTCAAACATAGAAGAGTAGAAATGTATGTTTTGGTGTAGCATTATATCTACAATAATGTAGGCAGAATCAACTATCCTTCTGAAATTCAGTCCTGGAATTCAGAAGTGGTTCAATATACAAGTATTACACTATCCAGGTGTTACTCTATGGAATGCTTAGCTAGTTAGTTCAGTAGCCTTCTATCCTTAAGTGCTCATTCATACACTTCTTAAACGCTATGAGCATCTCTGCCTCTACCACTCAGGTACTTCCCACTCTCTGGTTGAAAGGTACCCCACAGATCCCCTCCAAATCTCTTATCCCTTATCCTAAATCTATCTGATATTGTTATTCACACCTGTTTCTGAAGACTGAAAAGTTTTCTGTAGTCAACCCTGCCTATATCCCTTATAATGTTATATACCTTTAGAAGGATGAGAGGGCATTTATAGAAACATATAACATTCTTTAGGGATGGAACAGGCGAGATGCAGGAAAAATGTTCCAGATGTTGGGGGAGTTCAGAACCAGGGGTCACAGTGTAAGAATAAGGGGAACGCCATATAGGACTGAGATGAGGAAATACGTTGACACCCAGAGAGTTGTGAATCTGTGGAATTCTCTGCCACAGAAGGCAATGGAGGCCAATTCACTGGATGTTTTCAAGAGAGAGTTAGATATAGCTCTTAAGGCTAACGGAAGCAAGGGATATGGGGAGAAAGCAGGAACGGGGTACTGATTTTGTAGGCCATTCGCTGACTCGAAGGAGCGAATGGACTACTCCTGCACCTATTTTCTATGTTTCTACCTCATTCATGTCCCCTCTTAACATCCTTCACTCAAAGGGATATGGGGAGAAGGCAGGCACGGGTTATTGATAGGGGACGATCAGCCATGATCACAATGAATGGTGGTGCTGGCTCGAAGGGCCGAATAGCCTCCTCCTGCACCTATTTTCTATGTTTCTATGTTTCTATGAAAACAGACCCAGTCTCTCCAGTTTCTTCTCAGCTAAACCATTCCATCCGAGGCAACATCCTGATGAATCTGCTCTGCACCCTCTCTAGTACTATCGCACCCTTCCTATAGAGTGGTGACCAGTACCATGCAGTACTCCAGCTGAGGTCTGACCAACATGTTGTCACATTGGAGCATTGCTTCATGCTCTTTTATTCAATGCCTCAACTATTCCTTCTTGCTCCGATCCCTTTACACAAAAAATGCCTTGTACCTTGATTCTCACCGTGCTGGTCATGTTTTTTATGGGATTCGATTTTCCTCTCAATACTCAAGTGTCTGTAGAGCTCCTCCTCTTCCCCCACACATGTGCACATAGAGTCATAGAGTGATACAGTGTGGACTCGGGCCCTTCGGCTCAACTTGCCCACACCGGCCAACATGCCCCAGCTACACTAGTCCAATCTGCCCGCGTTTGGTCCACATTCCGCCAAACCTGTCCTATCCATGTACCTGTCTAACTGTTTCTTAAATGTTGGGATAGTCCCAGTCCAACTACCTCCTCTGGCAGCTTGTTCCATACACCCACCACCCTTTGTGTGAAAAAGTTGCCCCTCAGATTCCTATTAAATCTTTTCTCCTTAAACCTATGTCCTCTGGTCCTCGATTCACCTACTCTGGGCAAGAGACTCCGTGCATCTACCCGATCTATTCCTCTCATTTCTCCCCTCCCTTTACCATCATACCATGCATCATATAACCCCTTCTGTCCCCAAATGATCTCCAACAACACTATAATATTGCTGGACTGTGCCAATTATGATCTTTATTAGACCAGCTTCAGGAGTCAACAACTAGGTGACACAATGGATTGCAGAATTATGCAATGCCTGGCTTCTTGCAACCAAAGCTCCAGTTGAAATTTAACTTTGATGCAAAATAATGAATTTTCCAATCCCCTTAGAGCGCAGCGTGATTTCCCAGAAAGGGTTTTTGTAATGTTGAAAGCTTAAATAAATTTTAAAACATAATCAACATTCATATATCTTCAAATTGTTAAAAAAACTATTCCCGGTGAAAGGTGAAGTGTGATCTTCCTTACCTGATAGTACATACATCCTGTTCCTCTTCTCAAGTCAGCATCATCCCAGAATACAGCAATCATTGATGGCGTGTTGGGCAAAAACCGATTGAATTCATTGAATGGATATGAATATATCAATTGCACATAATAATTCTTGCGTTGAAATACAATCAGCCCGTTATCTGAAAACTATACAAAGGCAGTTTGTTACACAATTTTGCTTCAGATGGATGAGGAGGAAAATCATTGCTTATGTTCTCTTGAGAATCATCAGTAATACTGTTACCATGAATAAAGGCAGGAAAAGTTTAGATTTCTCGAGCTGGGCAGCTAATTCCCCTCAAGTGACTTTGTCACAGTTTTTGCCAGCACAGGAAGGACATCCATGCAAAGCCCACCAGTCTATTGTAACACCGGCAAATTGGACCCCGCAACATCACTGAAGGCCAAATGCAGTTTTTACTTCTAAAGAGTCTGAAGAAGGGTCTAGACCCGAAACATCACCCATTCCTTCTCTCCAGAGATGCTGCCTGTCCCACTGAGTTACTCTGGCATTCTGTGTCTATCTGCAGCTTTTACTTGATGGCATGCATGAGAGGAGGCTGGAAATTTCCTATCAGGTCAATTGATTGATGTGATTGATTAAAACAGGATGATGGCCAAAAAGACATCATGTTACTTACTTGTTGACCACAACTGGAATTATATCATTATCGTTTTGTTTATCCTTGGCAATTACAGTTTTGCTGAGAATCCATTGGGCATATGCTAAAATTATAGGCTCCGTAGAAAATAGAACAGAACAACACAGGAACAGGCCCTTTGGCCCACAATGTGTGTGCCAAACATGATGCCAAGTCCAACTCTTATCTGCCTGCACATAATCCATATCCCTCTATTCCCTTCATATGTATGTGCCTATTCAAAGGTCTACTAAATGCCACTATCGTATCTGCCTCTACCACCATTGTCCGCAGAGCGTTCTAGGCACTCACCTTGCCTTACCCCACAAATCTCCTTTAAAATTTGCCTCCCTCGCGATAAAGCTATGACCTCTAGTGTTTGATAGTTCTATCCTGGGGACAAAGTTCTGACTGTCCAACCTTTCTATGCCTCTCACAATTTTATGTACTTCTATCAGGTTTCGCCTAAACCTCCATCATTCCAGACAAAACTATCCACATCTGCCCAACCGCTCCTCCTAACCCAAGCATCATTCCAGTAAAACTCCTCTGTACTAGTCCAAAGCCTCCATCTCCTTCCTGTAATTTGTGAGATCAGAACATAATATTCCAATTGCGACCTAACTGAAGTCCTATGAAACTGCATCATAATTCCCTGACGTTTATACTCAATGCTCCCGCACCAATGAAGGCAACCATACCATATGTCTTCCTGACCACTCTGTCTACTTTTGTCACTGCTTTTAGGGAGTTATGGACTTGGACCCCAAGATCTGAAGAAGGGTTTCGGCCCGAAACGTCGCCTATTTCCTTCGCTCCATAGATGCTGCTGCACCCGCTGAGTTCCTCCAGCAATTTTGTGTACATTGGACCCCAAGATCCTTCTGTACATCAATGCTATTAAGGGTCTTGCCATTAATTCTATGTTTTCCCCTTACATTTACCACTCTCTGTTCCTGCTCCCCAAATACACACCTCTCATCAGACGTGTGAAACCAATTGTGAGGACAGTGAAGGTTTGGCCTGAAGGGGCTGCCTCTGTACTACAGGAGCGAGCAGTTTCAGCAAACAGACTGGAGTTTGTTTGCCACTCAGGCCACCTTTGACTCTCAAGTGGATATTGAAACATAACCTCATCTGTTTTGGACTACATAAAATCCTGCACCGACAACGTCACAACCCACAAACAAATAAAGACCTTCCCTAATCAGAAGCCGTGGATGAACAGAGAGGTCAGACTCTTGCTGAAGGCTCGTAATGCCGCTTTCAGATACAGCTCATCCAGGGCCAATCTGAAAAAGGGAATCAGGAGCGCAAAACACAAACACAAGCTGCTGATCGAGGAGCATTTTCAAAATAACTTCGACCCCAGACATATGTGGCAAGGCATCAAGTCCATCACGGACTACAACAAAGTTAACACCCCCCCCGCCCCCCCCACCCCCCCACCCCCCCGCCCCCCCCCCCCCCCGGCCAACAACGCCTCCCTTCCTGACGAGCTAAACTATTTCTATGCTCGTTTTGACCGGGACAATAAAACACCAGCCATCATAGCTGCCCCACCCCCGAATGAACAGCCCCTCAGTCTCTCCACCTCTGCTGTACAAGGCGCACTGAGCAAAGTGAATCAGCACTAAGCTGCCGGCCCCGACGGCATCACCGGGCGTGTGCTCAGGGCATGTGCTGGACACTATCCCTGGTCTTCACTGACATCTTAAATCTGTCACCGGCCCAGGGTGTCGTACCTACATGCCTCAAGACCACAACCATTGTGCCAGTGCCCAAACAGTCAGCTTCAGGGAGTCTCAACGACTTCCGCCCAGTGGCACTCACCCCCATCATCGCAAAGTGCTTCGAGAGACTGATCATGGCTCACCTCAAATCCAGCCTCCCTCCCGCACTGGAGCCCCATCAGTTTGGTCAACAGAGGATGCTATATCAGCGGTTCTTCACTCTGCCCTGACCCACCTGGACAATAACAACTCCTACATCAGGTTGTTATTCATTGACTTCAGCTCTGCATTTAATACTGTCATCCCCGCCAGTCTGATCACCAAACTCAGCAGCCTTGGCATGACCACCTCCCTCTGCAACTGGACACTGGATTAACAACCTCACCTCCTCCACTCTGACACTTAACACCGGCGTGCCACAGGGCTGTGTGCTCAGCCCTCTCCTCTACTCCCTCTTCACCCACGACTGCGTCCCTATGCATGGCTCCAGCTCCATCATAAAGTTCGCTGACGACACCACGGTGGTAGGACTGATCAGTGACAACAACGTATCAGCCTACAGGGAGGAGGTCCAGCACCTGGCAGCTTGGTGTACCAACAACAACCTTGTCCTCAACACACAGAAGATGAAGGAAATCATTGTGGATGAAGAAAACCGGATGTCCAGAGGCGGCAGACACACCCCGATCCACATAAACGGGACTGAGATGGAGTGCGTCTCCAACTTCAAATTCCTCAGGGTACACATCTCTGAGGATCTGTCCTGGTCCCTCAACACCGCCAAACTGATTAAAAAGGCACAGCAGTGCCTCTACTTTCTGAGGAGGCTTAAGAAAGCTCACATGTCCCCTCAGATCCTGTCCAACTTCTACCGCTGCACCATTGAAAGCATCCTGACCACCTGCTTCATGGTGTGGTACAGCGGCTACACCACAGCTGACAGGAAGGCACTGCAACGGGTGGTGAAAACCGCCCATCACATCAACGGTGCCCCGTTCCCTGCCATGGCTGTCCTTCACTGCACACGATGTCTAAGACAGGCTGGCAAAATCATTAAGGACCCCTCACATCCCAACCATGGACTGTTTGCCCTCCTCCCATCAGGGAGGTGGTACAGGAGCCTCAGGTCTCGCACCAGCAGGCTAAGGAACAGCTTCTTCCCCAACACCATTACCCTGCTGAACTCACAGGCCCGGCGCTAGCCCCACCCCCCTTCTCATCAGTATCATTTATAGTTTATATAATTTATAGTTAAACTCTTATTCACCAGAATATAGCACATGTCAATCTTTTGCACCTTAACAACTATCTGTATATATGTATATGCCTATGTACATACACCAATATATCCTCATTTGTATATATTGTCTTAATCAGCACTTTACTACTTTGCACCCTGGTTAGATGCAAAACTGCATTTCGTTGTACTGTACTTGTACTATGTGCAATGACAATAACGTTGAATCTAAACCTAAAAAAACCCAACATCCAACACCTCAGGACTTGCGTGGATTAAAGTTCATCCGTCCATTTCTGTAGCTCCACGGATAGAGCTGAGGTTCAATTTCTGTCCCACCCAAAACTATCTCAAAGTAACATCAAAATTTAAACCTGTTGGTGTCGTATTAGAATTATGTAAGAAGGACAAAATGACGGCAAATATATTTTGCGGATCATTGCAAAGTGATGTACCATCAAACTTTAAATTACAGACTCCAATTTGATTACAATCTTAGTATAAGCATGGGGACAACATCCACCTTCTCGCTATTTTGTCCTCTATTATCCTGGTCAGTAATTGGACCGATGCTTTTAAAACAAGGTAAAATGGGGAAACCGAGTTACAATCCACTTCCCTTTTTCTCTCCTTTCACTCAAACTACCTGTCCTTTTCTCGACATTCATCAGCAAACCTTAACTCAGATGTGAATCATTAGGGAGGTTTAAGGAGATGTTGAAAGTTATGTGAAGATTTCAATACAACAGATAGGGGAAACCCTTTTCAAACCAAAGTACAGAATAGTTGTCTAAACATCAAGGAAGCAAAGGAGTAAAATTATTTTTATGCATCACCACTTTCATTTAAGATGCTGAAAACATTTTCAATATTAGCTCTAAAAAATGTCATAGATTTAAAATTGGAAAGGAGAAATTTGTAGGGATCGACAGAAAGTAAAATATTGCATTAATCGTTCATATTGCCTGTAGACTCAGGAAAGGTCAAGTGGTCTTTCTCTGTGCTCTATGATAACGTGACAAGTTATACAGGAGGGGTCAGCAAATGGTTAGGAAGGAACTGCAGATGCTGGTTTGCACCGATGATAGACACAAAATGCTGGAGTAACTCAGTGGGACAGGCAGCATCTCTAGAGAAGGGTCTCGACCCCAATCGTCACCCATTCCTTCTATCCAGAGATGATGCCTGTCCCACTGAGTTACTCCAGCATTTTGTGTCTATCTTCAGCAAATGGTTGTATCATTTACGTAAATTTAGCAATTTACAAGCAAGTACCCCTTTCAAAAGCTAATAGATGGTGCTTAGGACTGGAAAATCTCTGTTGCCTAAAGTAAGGTTTTCTGATTCCCATGCTTTGTGCTAATCACACCTATATCCTTGTGTTGTGCATAAAATAAATAGATGCACTGAGTTTTAAATAAGCATTAGACCAGGAGTGGACCAGTAAGGTCTGTCTCCCAAGGCAATAATCTACTACTGACCCACAGCCCCCAAGTGCCCAGGCGTGGCTGAGGGGTTCCCGTTGTGACGCCAGAGATCTCCGTTATGACGCGTGTCACGGTAACTCTCCCGCAATTGCGCCTCGCCTACCTCTATCCTCCTCCATTCCCCCTCATCCCCCATTTCCCCTCACCTTCACCCTCCCTCTTCTTTCCCCTCTCCTCCCCTCCCCAATCCCTCCTTCACCTCTCCCTCCCTCTCCTTTCCCCTACCCGCAGTCACTCCCTCTCTCCCTCCATAGTGCCTCTCCCCTCCCTAATCCACTCCTCTGCCTCTATCTCCCTGCTTCCCCATTCCTCACCTCGCCCTATCCCACTGCCCCATGTCAATAACTTGTAAAATATAACATAAATCTGAACAAAACATGGCTATTGCACACCCTAGGACAATGGTGAGTAACATGGGCCAAAAATTATAGCGCCCTTGTGTACCGTTTTGACGGAGTTTCCAAGACTCACTCACACGCAAACAAACCAACAAGATGAGTGTTTTAGTAATATATAGATTTAAATAAGCAAATGAGTGTTCAGTTTGTATTATAACATTTGCTATTGAAAATAAAAATCTTAAACTTACATATAATCTGTAATAAAATACATTATCAAATGGAAAGCCATTTGGGATGTTGATGATCGGAGAATTAACGTCCAATGCCTTTCTGTTGATTTTTGTATCTCCAAATGATGTTCCATAATCAAATAGTCGTTTCTCTGTTTCAAGAAGAATTGAATGTAATTGCCATTTAAATACAGCTGCAAGTACATACAAAAGCAATACCTGGAAGATGGTGGAAATTTGAAATAAAAATAGAAACTGCAGAAACTATTCAGCAGGTCAGGCAGCATATCCGTGTTATCTGACCTGCTAAATATTGTCCTCATTTTCTGATTTTATTTCAAATTAATTTACATAATTAATATAAAGTCACATTGACCATTAACCCTGCACAGAGTGAGAAATGAAAAAGCAGAACTTTCTAATTGTTTATAGGGACAAAGTCAGCATGGATTTACGAAAGGTAAATCATGTCTGACAAATCTTATAGAATTTTTCGAGGATGTAACTGGTAGAGTGGATAGGGGAGAATCAGTGGATGTGTTATATCTGGACTTTCAGAAGGCTTTCGACAAGGTCCCACAAAAGCGATTAGTATACAAACTTAAAGCACACGGTATTGGGGGTTCATTATTGATGTGGATAGTGAACTAGCTGGCAAACAGGAAGCAAAGAGTAGGAGTAAACGGGTCCTTTTTAGAATGGCAGGCAGTGACTAGTGGGGTACTGCAAGGCTCAGTGCTGGGACCCAGCTATTTACAATATATATGAATGATTTGGACGGGGGAATTGAATGCAACATCTCTAAGTTTGCGGATGACACGAAGCTGGGGTGCAGTGTTAGCTGTGAGGAGGCTGCAAGGTGACTTGGATTGGCTGGGTGAGTGGGAAAATGCATGGCAGATGCAGTATAATGTGGATAAATGTGAGGTTATCCACTTTGGTGGCAAAAACAGGAAAGTAGACTATTATCTAAATAGTGGCCGATTAGGAAAAGGGGAGATGCAATGAGACCTGGGTGTCATGGTACACCAGTCATTGAAAGTAGGCATGCAGGTGCAGCAGGCAGTGAGGAAAGCGAATGGTATGTTAGCATTCATAGCAAAAGGAATTGAGTATAGGAGCAGGGACGTTCTACTGCAGTTGTACAGGGTATTGGTGAGGCCACACCTGGAGTATTGTGTACAGTTTTGGTCTCCAAATCTGAGGAAAGACATTCTTGCCAGAGAGGGAGTACAGAGAAGGTTCACCAGACTGATTCCTGGGATGTCAGGACTTTCATATGAAGAAAGACTGGATAGACTCGGCTTGTACTCGCTAGAATTTAGATGATTGAGGGGTGATCTTATAGAAACTTACAAAATTCTTAAGGGGTTGGACAGGCTAGATGCAGGAAGATTGTTCCCAATGTTGGCGAAGTCCAGGACAAGGGGTTACAGTTTAAGGGGAAATCCTTTAGGACCGAGATGATTAAACATTTTTCACACAGAGGGTGGTGAATCTCTGGAACTCTCTGGAACATTCTTTAAACTAAACTGAACTGAACTAAACTAAACTGATGTAGGAAGGAACTGCAGATGCTTATTTAAACCGAAGATAGACATAAAATGCTGGAGTAACTCAGCGGGTCAGCCAGCTGCTTTGAAGAAAAGGAATAGGTGATGTTTCAGATCGAGATACGCTTCAGAACTGAACTGAGCTGGTAATGCATTACAGCCTCTCAGTTTGCCGCAATGATGTTGATTATGTGCAATGCACAATTGGTGTGCTTAGTAGCACAAATACAGACTTGGCAAAAGTGTTGGCTTTAAACATAGGAGCAGGCCTTCACACTTTAATGGCCATTTGGCTTATTTTGTGTGTCATTAATTATGGCATGTGTCTTTAAATTTTAGACTGCCCGTTGTTATGTCGGTGGGATTTATTACGTATTCAAGGGTGCGTTTGGAGCTAGGTTTCTTGCGCAGAAGCCTAGTTTTTAGTTTAGTTTTGAACTTACATGGGGAAGGTTTACTCTTCGACCATGTGATGTATAACCGAGGCATGAGGAGTTTTCTAACGTTTTAAGGGCCTGTCCCACTTTCACAACCTAATTCACGACCTTTTTTACTTGTGGACATTTTTCAACATGCTAGAAAAAACGGCACAACTTGATACCACGAGTAACTACGACTCGCATCACGGCCTGCTATGACCTCCTACAACCTAGTGACGACCATGCTGCGAGTAAGAGTCAAGGGCAATCTCAGCAGAGGTCGTGAATTAGGTCGTGAAAGTAGGACAGGCCCTTAAGAGATATGATGGATTTTGTCGAAGATTAGAGTGTACGAGATGGAGTATAAGGTCAGATGTATACCTTATTGTTTTTCTTCAACAATAAAGAAACTATTAATCAAAAGACTCATGCACATAATGCATTTTGCATCATGTACTTCAAATTAAAAATTTCCTGCAGGCATACCCAGAATTGGCTCGAGTTAAAATTCTAACATTTCATAAATGATCTGTGAGTTAATCATTATATAGCCAGCGTTTTTAAATGCAATGTTATGTTAAGGATAATCATAGATCAATATATGCCAAAAAAAAGGGCACAGTGTTCATTCATAAATTATGGCAGAAGTTCTACTAAACCAATGAAATATCAAAATTAAAAAATTAAAATAAAAGTTACACATATTAATTAACTCCATTATTTTAATCAGAACTTTTATTTACTTTTTCATTTGGCCATAATGTTTAGGGTGCTATTTGGCACTTTAAATTTCAATTTCAAATCAGCATAGACACAGAAAATAGATGCAGGAGTAGGCCATTCAGCCCTTCGAGGCAGCACCGCCATTCAATATGATCATGGCAGATCATCCAAAGTCAGTACCCTGTTCCTGCTTTCTCCCCATATCCCTTGATTTAGTTAGCCCGAAGAGCTACATCTAACTCTCTTTTGAAAACATCAGTGAATTGGCCTCCACTGCCTTTTGTGGCAGAGAATTCCACAGAATCCCAACATTTTGGTTGAAAAGCAGCACCAAAGGTTAAAAAAAATGAATACTGTATTAGTATATAAAAATTACAATTTATCGACAAAGATTTGTAATCATAAAACAAAACCCTGAATACATTGTTCCAATAATTATATTAATATTGCAATGAAACTATACCTCTGCAAATTAATCCATCACCTTCGTACCCTTCCCTGCAGGAGCATCTGAACAATCCAAATGTATTTGTACAGATTCCAGCACGCCGATCACAGTTGTGAGTATTTATAGCACACTCATCCACATCTGAATTAGAACATAATTATGTTTAAAAATGTAAAAATGTTATGATAAATAATTTGATTTAGATGCTTCATTTATGAATTAATAATGTTTCAAAAAGTATGATTTAAAAAGTTATGCTCTATATTACAACCATTCTTAAGATGAGAGATTAAAAATTCAGAGCAATAACTTGCAATATGTCAAAGCAATAAAACTCGTCCACAGTTATGAAACGCTGCTTTTAGGATAGAAACGTTAAAAATAAATTATTCTCGTGGGAGTGGCGGCGCCTAACGGCAGCGGCTCGACTACAGTCGTCTGTCTTTTTTTACTTTTGTCTTGTTAAATGTATGTCTTGAGTTAGTTTTTATTATTTTTTTTAGCTGTGTATATGTGGAGGGTGGTGGGGGGCTGTGGGGGAAACCGTTTTAAAGCACTTCCCTGTGCGGGGACCCGACTATTCCCTGTCGGGTCTCAGATGTCGTTGGGCCTAACATCGTGGAGCTGGCGGCGACCACCGGCCGGGACTAACCTGGGGGCTCCGGCTGCAGAGCCTGCGGAACTGAGATCGCGGAGCTGGCCAACTTCGGAGCGGGAAGAGCTGTGGTGGCGGGCAGCTGCGACCCGACTTTGGAGTTTGGAGGCACCGGCCGCAGACCCAGTGGACAGGAACATCGGGAGCTCGCAGGTCCCTGGTGGGAGACCACTTTTCCGAGCTCCGCAATGGCGACTTCTCCCCCTGGAACCGCGGGGTTTAAAGGTCATGGAGCCGGGGCCTATCATCGCCGGCGTGGCTTAAACGGCCTCAGGACCTACCATCGGCCGCCGGGGGCTTTAACATCGGAGCCCCAGTTCGCCTCGACACTGCAGTTGGACTGCTGAACCGCGGGAGAAGGAACAAAGGGAAGAGATAAAGACTTTGCCTTCCATCACAGTGAGGAGATGTTGGAGACTCACTGTGATGGATGTTTATGTAAACTGTGTTAAGTGTGGGTCTTGGATTGTTTTGTAATGTAAAAAACTGTAGAAATTATATTTCGTTCAAACCTAGGTTTGAATGACAATAAATAGCATTCTATTTTCTAGCATTGCAGTTTATGAGCTCTCCGTGTTCTGCATTATTATTTGTGACTAGAACACAAGTGATGCATGAGTGAGAATTACATGAAGCTATCTCCCCTTAGAGTCCCAATCCCACACTGCATGGAATTCACCCACTGGCCCACAGTTTCCATGTCAGCCAATAATTACCTATCTAAACAAATCCCATTTCCCAGCACTCAACCCGATGTCTCTAACCTTCTCATCTACATACTGCACTATTCCTTCAGGAAGTGCACTCCAGTTTTCACTCATCCTCTTGGTAAAAAAATCTTCTTTAAGTCCCTTTAAAATCTCTTACCCTTAACTGTTACTGATGCACTTTATTTATAGACACCCACCCTAATGGGAAATGTTTCTCACTGCTTACACTATCCAAGCTCTTCATAGCTTTGTATATCTGAATCAGGTCACCCACAGCCTTCTCTCCCGGGAAACAAATCCTTGTCTTTGTTTCTCTGATAAATAAATATGACAATATTTCTTGCTTGCCTTTTTCTTCAGTTAAAAGTTGCCTTAGAAATTCATAGATTCATAGTCCAGATCATTGAACCTTGATCACAAAATGTCTGATATAGATATGTTGCGATAGATACAGATGACACATTTCTATTTCTCCTCATTTCCACTTCAAATTTGCAAAATTTAAATTTCTGATTCTGGATCTGGATCTTGATCTTCGACCTGTCTCTGACATGAAGGTGGAATTCAAGCTTTGCGCAATTCAAGCTAGATGAACCTCCACCAAATAATTCTGAACATAAGTATATTTGAGCCTTTCTGAAGACCCAGAAATATTCACTAAAATAAATTAATAGATCTTGGAGAGAGTTAATCTCTTATTGGAGTGGCTTCATATAACGGTGGAATATGAATTATTTTATACATTGACCAGTTTGTCCCCTGCAGAGTTTTGTTTGTACTTGGGAGAGCTGATTAGTTATAGCTAAGCCAGCTGCCAGTGATGTGCTTTTTTAGGCATCAATAACAGCCCCTGTTATACCAATGACCTTGTCCATTATTTGAAAGTGAAAAGAAGTTTTCAGTATTGCACTTGCACTGGTGGAGTGGGATCCAAAACATTTTTCTGGTATACCTGTATATATTCCTAACAATGGATTAGCTCTTCAGTAATTCCGCTTTAAATGTGTTCAATAATGATAAGTAGTAGTGAATATATGTACAACTGATTGCTTTAAGAAATATCAAAACTGTTGTTATATTTTGCTTTGGGTAGCAGGCACATTGATGCAGTTGATAGACCTGCTGCCTCACAGTATCAGAGGCCTAGGTTCAAATTTCAAAGTTTGCTTTGAGCTTGCACGTTTTCCCTGAGACTACGTGGGTTTCCTCAGGTGCTCCGGTTTCCTCCAACGTTCCAAAAATGTACGGGTTGGTAGTTTAAAATTACCATTGTGAGTTATCCCTAGTGTGTATGTAAGATGTAGTAAGAGGGGATTGTTAATGATGATGAGGGGAGGATAAAAGTGTAGAGTTCATGTAAATGGATGGTTAATAAAGGACAAGGAAGGGCTAATTTCCATGCTGTATCACTCTCTGATTCCTTGACTATGTTTTCATTGTGATTTCTGTGAGCATTATTTTCATTGTATTTATGTTTAAATAATAATAAATCTGATTTATGTAAATAAAGTATAATATTTATTCGAACAAACCTCTTGTGCAGTCTTGACCTTTCCAATTATCAGGACATATGCATGTATAGTTGTTAATTCGGTCCTGGCAGGAACCTTCATTTTGGCATGGATTGCTAGCACATTTACTAATTACTGTTTTAAAATAGAAAAAAAAATGTTATTCGGGTAATTGAAATATAGAAAAGGATTTGTTAAATTAACAAGGCAAATTATTTTAGTCAGCAATTGTTTACCAAGTAGATTTACATTTGATAAATTCATTCTGCACACTGCATTTTCCTCTTTGCTGTGATCTATTGTGTTTGAGTTTGGATAGCTTGATTCTATGTAAGATATATCTGATCTGTTTGGATAGCATGCAAAATGAAGCCTTTCACTATCTGGGTATATGTGAAATTAATAAACTTAAACCTAAGCATTTGTTTACATTCCCTTTTAATTTCTTTTTTTGCAATAATCTGCATTTTTATTACCTTGCACTATCCCACCCTTCCATCAGTTTTTATGGAAGGTCGTTAACCTGATACATTGATTTTCACACCACAGTAGCTACAGTTGCTGATCTGCTGATTGTTTTCAGAATTTCTGTTTTAAATTCAGATTGTCAGCATCTGCGATATCTGCTATATACTTCTACATGTGGAAAATGTTGGAAACATTCAGATGTGTTCCATTCTTGTTCCTGAGATCAGCATTAATTAAAATCGGAAAGGCATTTGCTTTAATGTTATTGATAATGGTCATACTGAAATTCATATTCAAGAAAATAAAGAAGTCAATCCGCCTTAAAAGCTGCTGCAAACAAGATTTGTATTGTAAATAGAAGTATTGGAAAGTCAGATGTGAAGAGCGAGAGGGAGCAAGAGACTGTTGATGTTTCAAGGCCAAGATTTACAGCAAAACCTGTAACAGTAAAAAGATGTTGCAGTTTTAAAGATACAGAGATATTGTGAAGGGGGTGAGGAAGCCTAAATGAAAGGCTTGTGAGAACTCAAGAAGCAGAAGTTATTAAAGAGTAAAAGATATGAAGGCAGATTGAGAAAAGGGGAGGAACAGACAAAATAAATGATGGATCAGGATGAGATGTAAATGTGAAAAAGCATTAAAATAATTAAGTTCTGTGCAGTTCTGATCAATACATTATATACGGTAGTCCATAGAACAAAATAGCACAGGAACAGGTCCTTCAGCCCATGATGTCCGTCAAACATGATAGAAACATAGAAACATAGAAATTAGGTGCAGGAGTAGGCCATTCGGCCCTTCGAGCCTGCACCGCCATTCAATATGATCATGGCTGATCATCCAACTCAGTATCCCGTACCTGCCTTCTCTCCATACCCTCTGATCCCCTTAGCCACAAGGGCCACATCTAACTCCCTCTTAAATATAGCCAATGAACTGGCCTCGACTACCCTCTGTGGCAGGGAGTTCCAGAGATTCACCACTCTCTGTGTGAAAAAAGTTCTTCTCATCTCGGTTTTAAAGGATTTCCCCCTTATCCTTAAGCTGTGACCCCTTGTCCTGGACTTCCCCAACATCGGGAGCAATCTTCCTGCATCTAGCCTGTCCAAACCCTTAAGAATTTTATAAGTTTCTATAAGATCCCCTCTCAATCTCCTAAATTCTAGAGAGTATAAACCAAGTCTATCCAGTCTTTCCTCATAAGACAGTCCCGACATCCCAGGAATCAGTCTGGTGAACCTTCTCTGCACTCCCTCTATGGCAATAATGTCCTTCCTCAGATTTGGAGACCAAAACTGTACGCAATACTCCAGGTGTGGTCTCACCAAGACCCTGTACAACTGCAGTAGAACTGATGCCAATTAATCAAATCCCCCCTCCCCGTGCGTGATCCATATTTCTCCATTCCCTGCAAATTCATCCCTCTATCTAAAAGCCTCTTTAATGCCACTATTACACCAGCTTTCACCACCACTCACAGCAGCAAGATCCATGTGCCTGCAACTCGGAGTAAAAAAAACTTCCCCGCACATTTTAACTTTTCTCCTTTTACCTCAAAGCCATGCCTTCTCTCTTTGACATTGTCAAAAGATTCTGACTGTCCACCCAATCTAAGCCTCATAATTTGATTTACTTTGATCATGTCTCCCCTCAGCCTTCAACGCTACTGAGAGAACAGTCCGTATTTGTCCAATCTATCCTTATTACTAATATTCTCTCATCGAGGGAGTAACTTGGTAAACCACTTCTGCATGATCTTCAAAGCCTCCACATCCCTGCCCTAATGGGGTGAACAGAACCCCATAATCCAAATTTGGCCTGACCGAAGTTTTATGAAGTAGCAACATGTGTTCAAGTCTCTTATATTCATTGCCCCAGTCATTGAAGGAAGTATACCGTAGGTATTTTTTACAATTCACCGTGCGACATGGCGGCACAGCAGTAGAGCTACTGCCCTCCAGTGCCAGAGAACAGGGTTCGATCCTGACTACGGGTGCTTGTCTGTTCGGAGTTTGTACATTCTTCCCATGACCTGCGCGGGTTTTTTCTGAGATCTTCCGTTTCCTCCCACAGTCCAAAGACATACAGGTTTGTAGGTTAATTGGCTTGGTATACATGTAAAATTGTTGCTGGTGTGTGTAGGATAGTGTTAGTGTGCGGGGATCGCTGGTCGGTGCAGACTCGGCTTAAATTAGTTTTCATTTAAGTGCAATTTATTAATGAATTGCACAATATTTATTCAATTAAAAAAAGATATTTAAACAGATCTGCTAAGACCACTGTTCCAATGTACATGTTTATAATCAATGCTATTTTGGAGAACTTTCTCACGAGGAGCAACAAGTTATCGGTGAGTGAATGTTAAATGCCCGCACTCATCATAGCTCCCCTTATTGTGCTACCATATTTACACTGCTTCAAGCACAAAAGCAGCTCAAGTATGAAGGGATATTCTCAGAATGGTCCTAAAGGTGAGAAATCTTGGATACCATCGTTTTTTAAGAAGTCCTCGTGTTTAAGAAAGAACTGCAGATGCTGGAAAAATCAAAGGTAGACACAAATGCTTGAGGACAATGGATATAACACACCTCCTTTAATTCCTTGAATTTCAGAGGCAATGAGTTGTGAGCTCTGCTTACAGGAGTATCGAGTTTGCCACTGCAGCTAATTATTTGAATGTACCAAACAGCAATCTGTAGCGGGTGCATGGAAAGCCCGGAATGAAGGCGAGGGGCCAGGTGTATTCTGTAAAGGCTTGAATTAGTACAGCACACTATTCTCTGCTTCAGTGTGAGACTGAAGACCAACTGCCAATCCAACTGTCACACTCACTGCCCCTGCTCTTATACTCGTAGCTGGGCCTGTCTCCCGGACCAATCCATTAAGTGCTGAGGGGAGTGAACCTGGGAGTAGCCTACTTCCCAGGAACCGCCACAGGACCCCACCCCTGCCCAACACCCGGAGGCATGAAACGGACAGGGGGACGTATGATACGACCAGCCCGTGTGCGCACCACGGCAGGCGCAGGAACCGGAGACACACTGCCAGGTGAAGGTGGGGGCGTGGGCGATTGAGGAAAGGGCCGGACTTGAGGATGACCCCGAGGCGAGGCCGGGCAAGTAGCACTGGCTGGCTGATGTCAACATGTGCCGGCTTCAGCCGCGCAATGGAGACCGTCTCACGATGACCCCCCATGTCCAAAACGAATGTGGAAGGGCCACGCTCGAGAACCGACGCTGGAAAAGAAACAGACAGTCCTGGAGAGTGGAAGGAATGTGCGGCCTACACAAACTGTGGTGAGACGTTGGCACCGGTGCCAGCTTGCCCACCGTGTCTTGAAGCCATTGCAGGGCGGCTGATGGCTGCTCTGCCTGGCCCTGTGCTGATGGTATGAACTCACTGGGCACTGTCAGCGGGGCCCCATACACCAACTCAGCTGAGGAAGCGGACAAGGACTCTTTGGACACCCAGCAAAACCCACGACAATGCATCGACCCAGTCCGGGTCCTTGAGCCAAGCCTTCAGGGCATCCTTGAGTTGCCGGTGGAAACGCTCCACCAGGCCGTTCGCCTACGGATGATACGCCGTGGTGCGGTGCAGGTTAACCCCGAAGAGGCGGGCCATGGCCGACCACAGTTCAGATGTCAACTGAGGCCCCTGGTCGGACGTAATTGCCAGCGGCACTCCAAATTGGGCAATCCAGTGTGCCGCCAAAGCACGGCACAAGTGGCCACAGAGGTGTCTGCCAATGGAACCGCTTCCGGCCACCACGTGACACGGTCGACCACGGTCAGGAGGTGGGTGAAGCCCCGAGAAAGCAACAGCAGCCCCATGATGTCCACGTGGATATGGTCAAACCGCTGGCATGGGACGGCAGGTGAATAGTCAATGCCATCGGACACCTGCAAAACGGCGTTGACCGCGGGACAAGAGAAGGCGTTGGCTACTCTGTTGTCTTTGCCCTCAATTAAACTAATGGAGGTAGTGTATTGCGAGACGAACACCAACTGCCACTGCTGACGAGCGGACCACGGATCGGAAACTTGGCGAACGCCAAGGTGAGGGGCTTGTGGTCCGTGTGAGCATAAATGTCCGCCCTTCCAAAAAATAACGGAAGTGGCGCACGCTGAGGTAAAGGGCGAGGAGCTCGCGGTCGAAGGCACTGTAGTGCCGCTGTGCGCTGCTGAGGTGCCTGCTAAAGAAGGCCAGAGACCGCCAACGCCCGTCGATCAGCTGCTCTAGCATCGCTCCAACCACTACCTCGGATGCGTCGACTGTCAGCCCGATTGGTGCATCCGCCCGTGGGTGCACGAGCATCATGGACCTAGCCAGGGCCTCCTTGGCCTGGTGGAACGCCGCTACCGCTTCGTCATTCCATTCGACCTCCTTTCGTTTGCCCGCCATGAGGTGAAACAGCGGGCGCATGATCCTGGCCGCGGACGTTACCAAACGGTGGTAGAAGGCCACCATTCCGACGAATTCCTGGAGGCCCCTCATGGTGGCCAGTTGTGGAAACTGGCGCACTGTGTCTACCTTGGCCGGATCCCACCGCGGAGGGCGTTTAGGCGTGGTGGAGATGCGGTCGATTGAAGCCCCGACATGCTGTGCGGTTCCCGGCGCCGACGGGATGATCTCCAATGCATCAAGGGCCTGTTGATGGGCCATCCAAAGTTGATCGGCTCACTGTCGGTGAAAGGGTCGCTGGTATGCTGCAGGCGGATGCCCGATGGGAGCTGCTGCAGGTTGGCATGCTTGAAAACAAAACAGGGATCATGGTCGCCCATAAGGGCCAGCATATCGCCCAGCAGGGCCGAGGGCCTGCGGTCACCCAGGCCAGTCATCCGCAGGGTTTGGGTTGCCCGCTCGGCCTCGCTGAGGCCAAACTTATGAACGAGTAGGGCCTTAAGGGGCTCCTACCTGTTAGCCACCAGGGGGTGGCGGAGAAAACGCTTAACCCATCGTGCAGAGGCCTGGTCGATGGCGCTGATAATATAATAGTACTTAGTGGTATCTGCCGTCACGCCCCGCAGTGCAAACTGCGTCTCGGCATGGTCAAACCAGATTTCGGGCTTGTCGGTCCACAGGGTAGGCAGCTTCAGCGCGATGGCGTAGAGATCAGCGAGGCTGACCTGGTCCAAGGGCGGTTGACCGGGTTGTGCGTCCTGAAGCATATTCAGGTCCATCGCGACTTGCGACAACATGTCGAGGGTCACCAGTGTAGCGGGTGCGTGGAAAGCCTGGAATGAAGGCGAGGAGCCAGGTGAATTCTGTAAAGGTTTTCATTAGTACAGCACACTATTCTGCTTCAGTGTGAGACTGAAGACCAACTGTCACTAGGAGCCCCTGCTCTTATACTCAGTACTGCCCCCGGACCAGTCCATTAAGCGCTGAGAGGGGTGAACCAGGGAGTAACCTACTTCCCAGGAACTGCCACAACATCATGGTTTGAGTTAATAGCAAAAAAATCAGATGACAGTTCATGTTGGAATTGGTGAAAGATCTTTTAGGAGACACGTTATAAATATTCTGCAGAAATATAGAGAGCGGCAATAAGATCATGCAAAGGTCAAATAAAATTTGCAGCATTTATAGGTGTCATTGGAATATTGTTTATGAAGCTAATAATATATTTTATGAGTATTCTTTGCATGCTATCTAACAATGAATTGTTTCCTTAATAAATTGTACTGTAAATAAATATATTCCCACCACTTTGACAATATCGATTGTTATATCCAGGTAAACAGACGCATTGAATGCCATCTATCTGATCAATACAGGTCGCTCCATTCAGACATGGTTGGCTGATACAGTTATCAATATCTGAGAAGTGAAGAGAAATAAAATTAAAAATATTCAAAATTATTTGTTTTTTCTACCAAAATGTAACCGACCCCCAATAAACCAAACATGCATGATTAAGTTACTCAGATCTTTCCACAAATTTAAATATTTGTTGGGTCATCTTAGGTACAGATAATTTGGCAGATAGAGGTTTAAAATCTGATTACGGTTGTAATAAGACAGTGTCCTTCATTGTAGATTAATGATTTCTTTCAAGCTTTACAAAAATGGTAGAATTCAGAATGTACTGCCTACCAATTTCACAGTGCGTCCCTGTGAATCCACTTCGGCATTCGCATTGGTAACTTCCTCGTATATTTGAACATGTTCCATTCATACATGGGTTAGATGAACATTCATCTATGTCTGGAAAATGATAGTCAGAATTAATATCTATTTGGTTCAATGCTATTCATAAATAAAAAAAATCTGACTTGCATATGTTGTTAAAATGCATCCACAATAACATGGTTTGTAAATAGGAAGTCCATTTTTTATGTGAACAACATGTATTACTGATAGTCGAACTGATATAAAAACATCATAGAATTTCCTCTTCATTTTTCATGAAAAATAATGTTGATTTAATGGGAATATCATTTTTAAACTTCCTGTAAATGAAGTGTAAAGGGCCTGTCCCACTTGGGCGTCATTTTTGGTGACAACCTGGAAAGAGGTTGTTGCGTTGTGGTCGGGGCGTGACATGTTGCGACGCATATAGTGATGCACGGTGACACGCAGGTGACGCACGGTGACACGTAGGTGACGCGCGGTGTCTCCCTGTCGCCCCAGGATTTTGGAATGTTCAAAATCCAGGGGTGACATTTGGGTGCCTCATTATGTCATGCGCCCTGTCACACGCTGACGTATGCTGTCCTGTGGGTGACGCCCAGTTAGGGTTAGGGTTCGGGTTGGGGCTTTGAAATTACTATATTAAAATTAATACAATAAAATCAATTGTGCAAATGAAAAGATGTCTGAGTCATTCAGTTTTATTTATAGGTGTATCGGTCCGCTTCCAGATCCAATCACCATCTCTATAACTTTTCACAGGGATGGATTCAGTGAGTGTAGACTGAACTCCCCTCTCCCCTCTACCACCCACATCCCTCCTTCTCCACTCCCCCTCTACCCTTCTCCCCTACCCTCTACCCACTTCTTCCCTTCCCCCCTCTTCCTCCCTTCTTGGGGAAAGTGGGGAGGGGGGCGGGGTTGGAGAATGGGAGAAGGGAGGGAGAGGGGGAGAAGGGGATGTGAGGGGAGAGGGGAGTAGAGAAGGAGGTGAAGAGTGGAGCGAGGAGAAGGGAGGAAGAGGGGGGAAGGGAAGAGGGGGGGAGAGGGGAGGTGAGAAGGGTAGGGGGGAGTAGAGAAGGAGGGCTGGAGCGGGAGGGGGGAAGGGGAGGTGGAGGGGAGAGGACAGTTCAGTCTACACTCACTGATTCCATCGCAAAGTTGGAGAGGCCCTTTACGGTTATTATGACCATTTCTGTTGGGGGTTTTTTTTGCTAGAGGTGAAACAATCAGTATAGAAAAGAGTGATTTGTGGAATGGGATTAGGTAGTTAAAACCTTTATAAAAGTTAAAACAAAAACAAACAAGTTTACTGCATGTACAATAGCACCTCATATTTTGCTTGGGAAGCTTACAACCAAGCGGTATGAATATTGATTTCTCTCAAGTGATCCTTGCTTTCCCTCTCTCCTCATCCCTCCCCCATCCTAGTTCAAGTAGTCTGAAGAAGGGTCTCGACCCGAAACGTCACCATTCCTTCTCTCCAAAGAGTTACTCCAGCATTTTGTGTCTATCTTAGGTGTAAACCAGTATCTGCAGTTCCTTCCTACACAAAGCTTATTTTGTTGATGTCAAATCTCATTAAGCTTACCATCTAAACATAAACAGCCAGTAAAACCATCAACACAATCGGAATGAGAAAAAAAAAGTTAATGTGAATTTTCAACCTATTTTTCCCTTGCTACCCTTGCTTCCCTTCCCTTCCCTTATTACAAAAACTTTAGATATTGTCATCATTAGTCAGTATGGTATGAAGCCAGTATGGTTAATAACATGTGCTGCTTGACAATACGGATACGCTCCTTGACCTCAGAAGGACGTTTTGCTTATATGCCAAACTGAACCGTTCAAGCTGTTTAACTAAAATTAGTTGGACATTTATGTTACAATGCTTAATCAAAACCTGACAGAACCACATAAACTGATGAGAAGCATAGATAGGGTTGACAGGATGAAAATTGAGGTGAACGCAAAGGTGTTCATCTTGATACACAAGAGACTGCAGATGCTGGAATCTGAAGCAACAACCAATCTGCTGGAGGAACACAGCAGGTCGAGCAGCATCTATGGAGGGTAGATTTGCAGCATTGACTGTCCATTTCCCTCCACAGATGGTGATTGACCTGCTGAATTCCTCCAGCAGATTGTTTTTCGTTCATCTTCAGATCAAATTCAAATTAAATTGATTGTAGTTAACAGGGGCCCAGTTTATATTTATTCAAGGAAGTAGAAGATTTTCAGGCCACCCTAGTGAGGGAATGGGATTTAGAAGAATTCAATGTCAGATGAAAGTGCGCCAGGTGGGACCAAAAGTGTAGAAACCTTAACAGATTTGAAGGACAAGAGATGCATGAAGTGTGTCAATGGTGATACAAATGGGAAAATACTAACTGGATGGGACA
Organism: Amblyraja radiata; assembly: GCF_010909765.2. NCBI lineage: Eukaryota > Metazoa > Chordata > Chondrichthyes > Rajiformes > Rajidae > Amblyraja > Amblyraja radiata. The sequence goes on from NC_045968.1 coordinate 52,953,802, forward strand.
GAGACAGAGGCACATTGTATATGATTGTGGTCATGGTGGGAATTCTTCCAGTGAGAACATTTTCAGTAACAGTTTGGGAAACAATGACTCAATCAACCTCCATAAGATGGAAGTAACCAACAACGTAACCCTTGTTATCATGTATGAAGTGGTACAAGTTCACAGCTTGAGTTGTTTGGAGTGAAGTAGAAAACATGGTAATCTGTTAAAACCATTGTTCCAATAAACACATTTATATTCTGCTATATTTTAGAGCGGTTTCTCTAGATAAGCAACATGTTGTTGGTGAATGAATGTTAAGTGCTCCCCTTACTATGCTACTATTTTTACACTGCTTTGAGCACAAAAGCATTATTGCAGATCACCTATGAAGGGATCCTCTCAGAATGGTTCTAAAGGAGAGAAATCTTAAGTATCAGAGGTTTTTTTAAGTCCTCTCCTTCAGTGTGTCACTGTACCACAATGTGTCAGATACCACCTTTAATTCCTAGAATTTTAGAGGCATTGAATCTTGAGATTTGCTTAGAGAAGTATTGAGTTTCCCCACTGCAGCTAATAATTTGAATGAAAATTGGCAAAAACAATGATCAAGCATAACCTATTGCTTGTTAACGTTAAAGTATGCTTAAACATACAGTGCTGAATGTAAGATAAGTGGGAAATAGAGAAAAGGAAAAACAGGTACACAGCATCACAATGGGAATGTTAACATTGAATTCACCCAAAAACATTGAATCAAAAAATATCTAATATATTAATCAGATTTATACTGACAACACAATGCTAAAATCAGATCTATTGTGCGCATAAAAATCAGATCTATTGTAGCATAAAAATGCTAAATGAATTATACTGAAGGTATTCTTCAATTCTTGTGGCATGGAAAATGCAAATTTGAAGTGCAATAGTGTAAAATAGCACAATACATAATTCCAATAAAATTGATAAATAAGAAGGAAAAGCGTCTGGCAGTGTCTTTCCTCTCACCTATGCAATCATAACCATTGGAACTTAATCGAAAGCCGCCGGCACATTGACATTCAAAGCCTTTGATGTTTCCAAACCTACTATCTCTGCAAAAATGCTGACATGGATTGTCTCCATTACGACATGCATCTAAAACTGAAAATAGAACAGAACAGAAAATGTAATTCCTTTAGTTTTTCATTACTGCCATTTGCTTTATTGCTGGGTAGTAAATTAAATGTTCACATCATGCTCTAGAGAGTAACATAGATCAATCTGGAATTCATATTATATGGTTCAGTGTTTCAATTGTAGCTTTCACTGTCTGCATGATTTAGTTTAGTTTAGAGGTACAGCACGGAAACAGGGGTTTCAGCCCACCGAGTCCGCACCGACCAGCGATCCCCGCACATTAATGCTATGCTAGGCACACTAGGGACAATTTACACTTACACCAAGCCCTGCAACAATTTACACTTACACCAAGCTCTAAAAAGCCGAACCAAACCTACAAATCTGTAAGTCTTTGGAGTGTGGGAGGAAACCGAAGATCTCTGAGAAAACCTATGTGGTCATGGGGAGAATGTTCAAACTCTGTGCAGACAGCACCCGTAGTCGGGATCGATCCCGAACGTCCGGCACTGCAAGCGCTGCAAGGCAGCAGTACTCCGCTGCACCACCGTGCATGGTGATTCTTTCAGGCACACTCTGAAATTACCTTAGGGTCAATCCCAGGCAATACCTCTGTGTAGTGAAGTATCACCTATGCTGTATAGTGGCATAACAATGCCTCACTGTGTCATGTCATGTGAAAAGGTATATACTTATTAAAGAATTAAAAGCCACAATTCAAAACAGGCAATATCTTGGCATCAGAAAAAGGGTTGAACATTTTATATTGATTTGGTGTTTTTTTTGCTTGGAACATTTGAATTTGGAATTGCTAATGATGAAAAAATATGTCAACGGAGCCTTGAGTGAGACAAGTGTTTTGGACTGATCTGCTGGAAAGCAGTGCCAATGTGACCTGATACTGCATAGTCAAAACCTAGTTGAGATATCACATATTAGATAAATGCTGGAGAAGTGACCAAATAAAAGCCACGGCAGTAGTTGAGGCAAGTAACTTGCCAAACAAATAGAATTCATATGAAGAAGGGACACGACCCGAAACGTCACCCATTCTTTCTCCCTAGAGCTGCTGGAGTAACTCAGCGGGACATGCCAGACTAACTGACGCCAGCAATTTGTGTCTATCTTAGGACGAATGTTCTTTCCATAATATGTTCGGAATGGTTAATAAAGAGGAGGAACCCAATAGTAAGACATTGAACTTTACTAAACAAGACCTTCCAATAAGATGCTGAACAAACTTCTTAAAACCTTAAGAATTCCACCAAATCTCTATACAAGGGGTCAATAAGTTTAAGAAACGTGTGTGATTGGAGAGGCATTCAGCATATGGTTGTCTGAATGGAACCTGCTGGCCGCAAATAGTATCTGGATAGACTAAAATGATTTGTGACAGGATTGTGTACAGACATTTAAATATGTTTTGAGCTTGCGAGTGAAGGAGTGTTTTTTGGGAGAAACAGCCATATATATGTAGTGCTCTGCCTCTGTGCAAAGTCAGAATTGATGAACAATAGTATGGGCAACAGTTTAAATACTAGATTCAGAGACTTAGCGTCATAGTCATAGCGTGATACAGTGTGGAAACAGGCCCTTTGGCCAAACTTACCCACACCGGCCAATATGTCCCAGCTACACTAATCCCACCTGCCAACATTTGTTCCCTATCCCTCCAAACCTGTCCTATTCATGTACCTGTCTACCTGCTCCTTAAATGTTGGCATAGTCCCTGCCTCAACAACCTCCTGTGGCAGGTACACAAAATTGCTGGGGAAACTCAGCGGGTGCAGCAGCATCTATGGAGCGAAGGAAATAGGCGACGTTTCGGCCCGAAACGTCGCCTATTTCCTTCGCTCCATAGATGCTGCTGCACCCGCTGAGTTTCCCCAGCAATTTTGTGTACCTTCGATATTCCAGCATCTGCAGTTCCCTTTTGAACACAACCTCCTGTGGCATCTTGTTCCATACACCCACCACTCTTTGAGTGGAAGAGGTTACCCCTCAGCTTCATATTAAATCTTTTCCCCTTCACCTTAAACCTATGTCTTCTGGTCCTCGATTCACCTACTCTGGAAAGAAACTCTGTATATCCAGCCGATCTATTCCACTCATTATCTTCTACACCTTTATAAGATAACCCCTCAACCTCCTGCCCTTCAAAGAATAGAGTCCCTGCCTTCTAAACATCTGCCTATAGCTCAGACTCACTGGTCCTGGTAACATCCTTGTAAATCTTCTCTGTACCCTTTACATCTTGACAACATCTTTCCTATAACATGGTGCCCAGAACAGAACACAATACTCTAAATGTTCCCTCATCAATGTCTGATATAACTACAACATGACCTCCCAACTTCTATACTCAATACTCTGGCTAATGAAGGCCAAGGTGCCAAAATGACTTTTTGACCACCCGATCCACCTGCACTCCTAGATCCCTCTGCTCCACAAAACTCCCCAGAGAACCACCATTCACTGTGTAGGTCCTGCACATGTTAGACTTCCCAAAAAGCAACACCTCACATTTGTCTGCATTAAATTGGTGTGAAATGGGTGATTGATGGAGGGCATGAGATCAAGTGCTTTGATCATGTTTTGCCATGTTTAGAAAATTTGTGGGTGCCCTGATCAAGCATCGTCTGTAGTTTTGTACTTGCGTAGTTAGTAAATATCACTCTGGGAAGATGAACAAGGGATACAGTTGATGCAAATACCTGTTGTGTTGCTGCTTGTCATGACAGTGGTTATAGGTGCAGTAATAGTTGTGGTTGGCTCTAAAATGGAAAAAGAAGAGAAAAGACACATTGATGTTAAAGGCAACACAATTCTTTGAAAGTAATACAACTCATTATTCTATGACAAAGCATTTAAAATTCTGAATATATTTAAATTTGGTGAAGAATTGCTCAATAGGTTTTGAACAATATGCAGGTTTATTAGAACTTGGAGATCTAACTAAATTGATGCTAATGATTGTCAGGAAAGTGCTATGAATTGTAATTTATTTTTGGTCTTATGCATGACAGGTCACCTGTTATTCCACAGCAAATAATTTGGTCTTCTGGTAGTGAATGCTTTGCAATTCTGCCTGCAGGTTTCAATCTACATTTGTGATGTAATTGTAATGTAATGAATTTATTTAGTAGTAATATTCTTTACACATTGCTGAATATTAAATTGCATGTAAATTACTTGAATCAGAAATTTTAGCTGGTTGAGATATCACAGACCGTACAACATTAAATGGTTTTAATTTGGAGATGACAGTCAAAACTAGAACTTTGAATAATAGCAGAGGAATACATGGTAACAAGACAATTTTTTTGAACAATTGTCCGTAGGAATAACTTTTGGAATAACTATCGGAATGTCTTTTGGAATGCTGGAGTAATGCTGGAGTAACCCAGCGGGTGAGACATCATCTCTGTGGAAAAGGGATAGGTGAATTTTGGGATTGAGACCCTGCATCAGTATTTTCTTAAATATGAGTCTGGGAAGATGAACAAGGCATACAGTTGATGCAAAATTATACCTGTTGTTGTGCTGCTTGTGGTGGGAGTGGTTGTAGGTGTAGTAGTAGTTGTGGTTGGCTCTAAAATGGAAAAGGAAGAGAAAAGACACATTGATATCAAAGGCAACATAATCATTTGAAAGTAATAAAACACAATTCTATGACAAAACATTTCAACTACTGAAGAGAAAATAAAAGTTGGTGAAGAAATGCTCAATAAGATTTGAGCAATATATTGTTTTATTGGAACTTGGAGATCTAACTAAATGAATGCTCTTGATTTTCATGGACTGTTAATGCTATGGATTGTAATTTGTTCTTGGTCTTATGCATGACAGGTCACCTGTTATTTCACAGCAAATAATTTGGTCTCCTGGTAGTGAATGCTTTGCAATTCTGCCTGCAGGTTTCAATCTACATTCGTGATGTAATTGTAATGTAATGAATTTATTAAGTAGTGATATTCTTTACACATTGCTGAATATTAAATTGCATGTAAATTACTTGAATCAGAACTTTTAGCGGGATGAGATATCACGGACAATACAACATTAAATGGTTTTAATTTGGGGATGACAGTCAAAACTAGAACTTTGAATAATAGCGGAGGGATACACGTTAACAAGACAATTTTTTTGAACAATTGTCCTTCGGAATATCTTTTGGAATAACTATTGGAATGTCTTTTGGAATAACTATTAGCAATACAAGGAACCTCTCAAGGTTGTTGTTGGAACCTTGTTGCATCGGAAGTCAAAGTGACCAAAGCTTCATATGCACAAAACAATGTGAGTTCAAATACCGGGCTGTGCTTGGATGTCTACTCTTATAAGTTATTTAAAATATCCCTAAAATTCTAAGCAAGCTACAGTTACTTGTTTTACTTTTGAAAACAAATATTAGTATCTTGTAATCAGCTACCAGGTAACGTAGCCATGGACCTGTTGCTAATTTCAAATTGACAAAGATTCCAAGGTTCGGTGAGGGGATTTCAATATTGACAGGATTGGGCAGTGTCAGTTTTTTGGGGCCCTGCACAACTCCATATGGCTCCTGCGATCGAAGAGGTACCGGCCACTCGAGGCCATATGGCTCAAGCGACCACATCAGGTCGCGCTCGGCGCATGCAGTCGGATACAGGTGGGACAGGCCCTTATGATGGCAAAAAAATGATCAATCTTTGTCTATTGCTTTTCTCCTGCTTTACAAAATGCAGGTGAGAAAATGTGAAATCCTAGAACGAGTGTGAAATGTGTGATTGATGGTTCGCATGAGATTGTGATTTGATTAATTGTTTTGGCATGTTTTAGAAATATGGTAGGAACCACAATCAAACATCGCCCATGGTTTGGTACTTGACTGCACTATAAATATTGGTGTAGAAAGGAACTGCAGATGCTGGTTTAAACCAAATGTGGACACAAAAAGCTAGAGTAACCCCGCGGGTCGGACAGCATCTCTGGGGAAAAGGGATAGGTGATGTTTGGGATTGAGACCGTGCATTAGTATTTTCTTAAATATGTCTGGGAAGATGAACAAGGCATACAGTTGATGCAAAATTATACCTGTTGTTGTGCTGCTTGTGGTGGGAGTGGTTGTAGGCGTAGTAGTTGTGGTTGGCTCTAAAATGGAAAGGAAGAGAAAAGACACATTGATATCAAAGGAAATATAATAATTTGAAAGTAATAAAACACAATTCTTTGACAAAACATTTCAACTACTGAAGAGAAAATAAAAGTTGGTGAAGAAATGCTCAATAAGATTTGAGCAATATGCTGTTTTATTGGAGCTTGGAGATCTAATTCAATTTATGCTCTTGATTTTCATGGACTGTTAATGCTATGGATTGTAATTTGTTCTTGGTCTTATGCATGACAGGTCATCTGTTATTTTACAGCAAATTATTTGGTCTTCTGGGAGTGAATGCTTTGCTATTCTGCCTGCAGGTTTCAATCTACATTTATGATGTAATTGTAATGTGATGAATTATTTAGTAGTGAACTTCTTCACACATTGTTGAATATTAAATTGCACGAAATTACTTGAATCCAAACTTTTAGCTGGTTGAGATATCACAGAACGTACAACACTAAATGGTTTTAATTTGGGGATGACTGTCAAAACTAGAACTTTGAATAAAAGCAGAGGAACACACGTTAACAAGACAATTTTTTTGAACAATTGTCCTTATGCCCCTGTCCCACTTAGGAAACCTGAACGAAAACCTCTGGAGAGTTTGCGCCCCACCCAAGGTTTCCATGCGGTGCCCGGAGGTTGCAGCTGGTTACCGGAGGTTGCAGGTAGTGGAAGCAGGTAGGGAGACTGAAAAAATCTCCGGGAACCGCACGGAAACCTTGGGTGGGGCGCAAAGTCTCCAGAGGTTTCCGTTCAGGTTTCCTAAGTGGGACAGGGGCATAAGGAATAACTTTTGGAATAACTATTGGAATGTCTTTTGGAATAACTATTAGCAATACAGGGAACCTCTCAAGGTTGTTGTTGACTCAGTTGCATAGGAAGTCAAAGTGACCAAAGCTTCATATGCAGAAAAAATGTGAGATCAAATACCGGGCTGTGCTTGGATGTCTACTCTTATAAGTTATTAAAAATATCCCTAAAATTCTAAGCAGGTTACAATTACTTGTTTTCCTTTTGAAAACAAATATTAGTATCTTGTAATCAGCTACCTGGTAACGTAGCCATGGACCTGTTGCTAATTTCCAATTGACAAAGATTCCAATGTTCGGTGAGGGGATTTCAATATTGACAGGATTTCCATCAGCGTCAAATGTGTTTGGCATGAAAATTATTGCCTGGAAATGGCTGCATATGTACCACCAATCACTGCAGTCTAATGTGTGGTTCGTAATGGTTAAATTATGCTTCCTGCTTGGAGATGAGCTGGGAAAATATACTTGAGTGGTTTACAGTGATGCCTCAGCTATAGGTGTCTTTGACTATATGCCATGTAACAAAACAAATGTACATTGCAATTTTCTTCATTATGAAGAATGAATTTTGTTCCAAAAAATCTCCTGACTATATTTAGCTACATCTATAGAATTGCACCATTTTTTTTACAATGATTAAGTGTGAAGTGATCTATGGTTTGCCCATTTGGGAGTAACTTGGCAAAAACAATGATCAATCTTTGTCGATTGTTTTTCTCCTGCTTTACAAAATGTGGATGAGAAAGTGTGAAATCATAGAACTAGTGTGAAATGGGTGATTGATGGTCGGCATGAGATTGTGCTTTGATCAATTGTTTTGGTATGTTTTAGAAAAATTGTAGGAACCACAATCAAACATCGCCCATGGTTTGATACTTGAGTGCATTATAAATATTGGTGTAGAAAGGAACTGCAGATGCTGGTTTAAACCAAATGTGGACACAAAACGCTGGAGTAACCCAGCGGGTCGGACAGCATCTCTGTGGAAAAGGGATACGTGACGTTTGGGATTGAGACACTGCATCAGTATTTTCTTAAATATGAGTCTGGGAAGATGAACAAGGCATACAGTTGATGCAAAATTATACCTGTTGTTGTGCTGCTTGTGGTGGGAGTGGTTGTAGGTGTAGTAGTAGTTGTGGTCGGCTCTAAAATGGAAAAGGAAGAGAAAAGACACTTTGATATCAAAGGAAACATAATCATTTGAAAGTAATAAAACACAATTCTATGACAAAACATTTCAACTACTGAAGAGAAAATAAAAGTTGGTGAAGAAATGCTCAATAAGATTTAAGCAATATGTTGTTTTATTGACGGATATCTAACTAAATGAAGGCTCTTGAATTTCATGGACTGTAAATGCTATGGATTGTAATTTGTTCTTGGTCTTATGCATGACAGGTCACCTGTTATTCCACATCAAATAACTTGGTCTTCTGGTAGTGAATGCTTTGCTATTCTGCCTGCAGGTTTCAATCTACATTTGTGATGTAATTGTAATGTAATGAATTTATTTAGTAGTGATATTCTTTACACATTGCTGAAGATCTTTCCTGGTCCGAGAACACTAATGCAATCATCAAAAAAGCACATCAGCGCCTCTACTTCCTGAGAAGATTACGGAGAGTTGGATTGTCAAGGAAGACTCTCTCTAACTTCTACAGGTGCACAGTCGAGAGCATGCTGACCGGTTGCATCGTGGCTTGGTTCGGCAATTTGAGCGCCCTGGAAAGGAAAAGACTACAAAAAGTAGTAAACACTGCCCAGTCCATCATCGGCTCTGACCTTCCTTCCATCGAGGGGATTTATCGCAGTCGCTGCCTCAAAAAGGCTGGCAGTATCATCAAAGACCCACACCATCATGGCCACACACTCATCTCCCTGCTAACTTCAGGTAGAAGGTACAGGAGCCTGAAGACTGCAACAACCAGGTTCAGGAATAGTTACTTCCCCTCAGCCATCAGGCTATTAAACCTGGCTCGGACAAAACTCTGATTATTACCAACCACTTTCTGTTATTTGCACTATCAGTTTATTTATTCATGTGTATATATATTTATATCATGGTATATGGACACATTTATCTGTTTTGTAGTAAATGCCTACTATTTTCTGTGTGCTTAAGCAAAGCAAGAATTTCATTGTCCTATACAGGGACACATGACAATAAACTCACTTGAACTTGAACTTGAATACTAAATTGCATGTAAATTACTTGAATCAGAAATTTTAGCTGGTTGAGATATCACAGACAATAAAACATTAAATGGTTTTAATTTGGGGATGACAGTCAAAACTAGAACTTTGAATAATAGCAGAGGAATACACGGTAACAAGACAATTTTTTTGAACAATTGTCCTCAGGAATAACTTTTGGAATAACTATTGGAATGTCTTTTGGAATAACTATTAGCAATACAAGTGACCTCTCAAGGTTGTTGTTGACTCAGTTGCATAGGAAGTCAAAGTGACCAAAGCTTAATATGCAGAAAGAAATGTGAGTTAAAATACCCGACTGTGCTTGGATGTCTACTCTTATAAGTTATTTTAAATATCCCTAAAATTCTAAGCAGGCTACAGTTACTTATTTTCCTTTTGAAAGCAAATATTAGTATCTTGTAATCAGCTATCTGGTAACGTAGCCATGTTGCTAATTTCCAATTGACAAAGATTCCAAGGTTCGGTGAGGGGATTTCAATATTGACATGATTTCCATCAGCGTCAAATGTGTTTGGCATGAAAATAATTGCTTAGAAATGGCTGCATATGTACCACCAATCACTGCAGTCTAATGTGTGGTTCGTAATGTTTAAATTATGCTTCCTGCTTGGAGATGAGCTGGGAAAATATGATACTTGAGTGGTTTGCAGTGATGCCTCAGCTATTGGTATCTTTGACTATATGCCGAGTAACAAAACAAATATACATTATCATTTTCTTCATTATGAAGAATGAATTTTGTTCTGAAAAATCTCCTGACTACATTTAGCTACATCTATAGAATTGCACCATTTTTTTTTACAATGATTAAGTGTGAAGTAATCTATGGTTTGCCCATTTGGGAGTAAGTTGGTAAAAACAATGATCAATCTTTGTCTATTGCTTTTCTCCTGCTTTACAAAAAGTATAGGAGCAGGGAGGTTCTACTGCAGTTGTACAGGGTCTTGGTGAGACCACACCTGGAGTATTGTGTACAGTTTTGGTCTCCTAATCTGAGGAAAGACATTCTTGCCATTGAGGGAGTACAGAGAAGGTTCACCAGACTGATTCCTGGGATGTCAGGACTTTCATATGAAGAAAGACTGGATAGACTCGGCTTGTACTCGCTAGAATTTAGAAGATTGAGGGGGGATCTTATAGAAACTTACAAAATTCTTAAGCGGTTTGACAGGCTAGATGCAGGAAGATTGTTCCCGATGTTAGGGAAGTCCAGAACAAGGGGTCTTAGTTTAAAGATAAGGGGGAAATATTTTAGGACCGAGATGAGGAAAACATTTTTCACACAGAGAGTGGTGAATCTCTGGAATTCTCTGCCACAGAAGATAGTTGAGGCCAGTTCATTGGCTATATTTAAGAGGGAGTTAGATGTGGCCCTTGTGGCTAAAGGGATCAGAGGGTATGGAGATAAGGCAGGTACAGGATACTGAGTTGGATGATCAGCCACGATCATATTGAATGGCCGTGCAGGCTCGAAGTGCCGAATGGCCTACTCCTGCACCTATTTTCTATGTTTCTATGTTTCTATGGATGAGAAAGTATGAAATCATAGAACTAGTGTGAAATGGGTGATTGATGGTAGGCATGAGATTGTGCTCAGCTGAATTGTTTTGGTATGTTTTAGAAAAATTGTAGGAACTACAATCAAACATCGCCCATGGTTTGGTACTTGACTGCATTATAAATATTGGTGTAGAAAGGAACTGCAGATGCTGGATTAAACCAAATGTGGACACAAAAAGCTAGAGTAACCCCGCGGGTCGGACAGCATCTCTGGGGAAAAGGGATAGGTGACATTTGGGATTGAGACCCTGCATCAGTATTTTCTTAAATATGAGTCTGGGAAGATGAACAAAGCATACAGTTGATGCAAAATTATACCTGTTGTTGTGCTGCTTGTGGCGGGAGTTGTTGTAGTTGTAGTAGTAGTTGTACTTGGCTCTAAAATGGAAAAGGAAGAGAAAAGACACTTTGATATCAAAGGAAACATAAAACATAATTTGAAAGTAATAAAACACAATTCTATGACAAAGCATTTCAACTACTGAAGAGAAAATAAAAGCTGGTGAAGAAATGCTCAATAAGATTTGAGCAATATATTGTTTTATTGGAACTTGGAGATCTAACTGAATGAATGCTCTTGATTTTCATGGACTGTTAATGCTCTGGATTGTAATTTGTACTTGGTCTTATGCATGACAGGTCACCCGTTATTCCACAGCATAGTGAATGCTTTGCTATTCTGCCTGCAGGTTTCAATCTACATTTGTAATGTAATTGTAATGTAATGAATTTATTTAGTAGTGATATTCTTTACACTTTGCTGAATATTAAATTGCATGTAAATTACTTGAATCAGAAATTTTAGCTGGTTGAGATATCACAGACGGAACACCATTAAATGGTTTTAATTTGGGGATGACAGTCAAATCTAGAACTTTGAATAATAGCAGAGGAATACACGGTAACAAGACAATTTTATTGAACCATTGTCCTCAGGAATAACTTTTGGAATAACTATTGGAATGTCTTTTGGAATAACTATTAGCAATACAATGATCCTCTCAAGGCTGTTGTTGACTCAGTTGCATAGGAAGTCAAAGTGACCAAAGCTTAAAATGCAGAATAAAATGTGAGTTCAAATACCGGGCTGTGCTTGGATGTCTACCCTTATAAGTTATTCAAAATATCCCGAAAATTCTAAGCAGGCTACAGTTACTTGTTTTCCTTTTGAAAACAAATATTAGTATCTTGTACTCAGCTACCTGGTAACGTAGTCATGGACCTGTTGCTAATTTCCAATTGACAAAGATTCCAAGATTCAGTGAGGGGATTTCAATATTGACAGGATTTCCATCTGCGTCAAATGTGTTTGGCATGAAAATTATAGCCTAGACATGGCTGCATATGTACCACCAATTACTGCAGTCTAATGTGTAGTTCGTAATGTTTAAATTATGCTTCCTGCTTGGAGATGAGCTGGGAAAATATGATACTTGAGTGGTTTACAGTGATGCCTCAGCTATTGATATCTTTGACTATATGCGATGTAACAAAACAAATGTACATTGTAATTTTCTTCATTATGAAGAATGAATTTTGTTCTGAAAAATCTCATGACTACATTCAGGTACATCTATAGAATTGCACCATTTTTTTCAATGATTAAGTGTGAAGTGATCTATGGTTTGCCCTTTTGGGAGTAAGTTGGCAAAATAAATGATCAATCTTTGTCTATTGCTTTTCTCCTGCTTTACAATATGTGGATGAGAAAGTGTGAAATCATAGAACTAGTGTGAAATGGGTGATTGATGGTCGGCATGAGATTGTGCTTTGATCAATTGTTCTGGCATGTTTTAGAAAAATTGTAGGAACCACAATCAAACATCGCCCATGGTTTGGTACTTGAGTGCACTATAAATATTGGTGTAGAAAGGAACTGCAGATGCTGGTTTAAACCAAATGTGGACACAAAAAGCTGGAGTAACCCAGCGGATCAGACAGCATATCTGGGGAAAAGGGAGAGGTGACGTTTGGGATTGAGACCCTGCATCAGTATTTTCTTAAATATGAGTCTGGGAAGATGAACAAGGCATACAGTTGATGCAAAATTATACCTGTTGTTGTGCTGCTTGTGGTGGGAGGGGTTGTAGCTGTAGTAGTAGTTGTGGTTGGCTCTAAAATGGAAAAGGAAGAGAAAAGACACTTTGATATCAAAGGCAACATAATCATTTGAAAGTAATAAAACACAATTCTATGACAAAACATTTCAACTACTGAAGAGAATATAAAAGTTGGTGAAGAAATGCTCAATAAGATTTGAGCAATATGTTGTTTTCTTGACTTGGAGATCTAACTAAATGAATGCTCTTGATTTTCATGGACTGTTAATGCTCTGGATTGTAATTTGTACTTGGTTTTATGCATGACAGGTCACCTGTTATTCCACAGCAAATAATTTGGTCTTCTGGTAGTGAATGCTTTGCTATTCTGCCTGCAGGTTTCAATCTACATTTATGATGTAATTGTAATGCAATTAATTATTAAGTAGTGAACTTCTTTTCACATTGCTGAATACTAAATTGCATGTAAATTACTTGAATCAGAACTTTTAGTGTGAAGTGATCAATGGTTTGGCTATTTGGGATTAAGTTGGCAAAAACAATGACCAAGTGGTTTTAATTTGGGGATGACAGTCAAAACTAAGACTCTAAATAATAGCAGAGGAATACACGTTAGCCAGATAATTTTTTTGAAGAATTGTTAATTGTCCTTAGCCCACTTTTGGAATAACTATAAGCAATACAAGGAACCTCTCAAGGTTGTTGTTGACTCAGTTGCATAGGAATTCAAAGTGACCAAAGCTTCTTGGCACAAAACTAATGTGAGTTCAAATACTGGGCTGTACTTGGATGTCTACTCTTATAAGTTATTTAAATACCCCATAAAATTCTAAGCAGACTACAGTTATTAGTTCTCCTTTTGAAAACATTTATTATCATCTTGTAATCATCTACCTGGTAATGTAGCCATGGAGCCTTTGCTAATTTCCAATTGACAAAGATTCCAAGATTCGGTGAGGGAATTTCAATATTGACTGGATTTCCAGCTGCGTCAAATGTGTTTGGCATTAAATCTATTGCTTAGAAATGGTTTCATATGTACCACCAATCACTGCATGGTTCATAGTGTTTAAATTATGCTTCCTGATTGGACAGGAGCTGGGAAAATATGATACTTAAGTGGTTTACAGTGATGGCTCAGCTGTTGTTGGTTTTGACTATATGCCATGTAACAAAGCAAATGCACTTTATAATTTTTTTCATTTAGAAGAATGAATTTTTATCCTAAATTGACTACATCTGTAGAATTGGTCGCCTGTTATTCCAGCAAATAATTTGTTCTTCTGGTAGTGAATTAATTGTGATTCTGCCTGCAGGTTTCAATCTACATTTGTGATGTAATTGTAATGTGATGAATATATTACGCAGTGACATTCTTTATACATTGCTGAGTATTGCATGTAAATTACTTGAATCAGAACCTTTAACATTTGACGGATCATACAATGTTAAATGGTTTCAATTTGGTGATGATCGTCAAAACTAGGACTTTGAATAACAGCGTAGGAATGCATGTTCACAAGACAAAGTTTTAAAAATATTTGTAAAACAAGGTACCTGTCGAGGTTTCTGTGACTCAGTTGCCTAAGAAGTCAAATTGACCAAAGCTACATATGCACAAAAAAATGTGTTAAAATACTGGTCTGTTCTAGGATGTCTACTCTCATTAGTGATATAAAATGTCCCTAAAATTCTTAGCTAACTACAGTTATTTGTTTTCCTTATGAAGGGAAATATTAGCATCTTGAAATCAGTTACCTGGTAACGTAGCCATGGAGCTGTGGCTGATTTCGAATTGACAGACAGCTTAGAATTCTCTGCCTCAGGGCGTTCTCTGGATATTTTCAAGAGAGAGTTTGATAGGGCTCTTAAAGATAGCGGAGTCAGGGGATATGATGTGAAGGCAGGAACGGGGTACTGATTGGCGATGTTCAGCCATGATCACATTGAATGGCAGTGCTGGCTCGAAGGGTCCAATGGCCTACTCCTGCACCTATTGTCTATTGTCTATTGCCTATTGTCTATTAACAATGGTTCCATGAGTTGGTGAGGGGATTACCATATTGATTGGATTTCCATGTGCGTCAAATGTGTTTGGCATTAAAATTATTGCCTAGAAATGGCTTCATTTGTACCACGAATCACTACAGTTTAATGTGTGGTTCATAATGTTTAAACTTGATTTCTGATTGGAGAGGAACTGGGTAAATATGATAATTGAGTGGTTCACAATGGTAGCTCAGCTGTTGTTGTATTTGACTACATTGGAAGTAACAAAGCAAATGTGCATTGTAATTATCTTCTTTTAGGAGATGTATTTATTTTCTTAAAAATCTCCTGACTACATTTAGCCACATCTATGGAATTGCTCAATATTTTGCATTGATTAAGTGTGGTGTTCTACAGTTTGGCCACGTTGGAGTAATTTGGCAAAAACAATGATGAATCTTTGTCTATTGCTTATCTCTTGCTTTGAAAAATATGGATGAGAAAGCATGCTAACATAGAATTAGTGTGAAATGGGTGATTGATGGTCAGCATTAGTTCAAGTGCTTTGATTAAGTGTTTTGGCATATTTTTGAAAAATTGTAGGTACCATGATCAAACATCGCCCATGGTTTGGTAATTGCATATGTAGCAAACATTAGTGTAGGAAGGATCTGCAGATGCTGGTTTAAACCACAGATGGACATAGAAAACTAGAGTAAGTCAGTGGGTCAGACAGCATCTCTGGAGAAAGGGAATAGGTGACGTTTTGGGTCGTGACCCTTCTTCAGTATTTTCTTAAATATTTGTCTTGGAAGGTGAACAAGGGATACAGTTGATGCATAATTATACCTGTTGTTTTGCTGCTTGTGGTGGGAGTGGTTGTAAGTGCAGTAGTAGTTGTGGTTGGCTCTAAAATGGAAAAATAAGAGAAAAGATACATTGATGTTAAACGCAACATAATTATTTTAAAGTAATAAAATACTTTACCAGAAAGGTCAGTGTGGGAATGGGAAGGGGCATTAAAGTGTTTGGCCAACCGGGAGATCAGGTAGGTTCAGGTGGGCTGAGCGAGGGTGGTCAACGAAACGATCGACCAGTCCACGTTTGGTCTCGCCGATGTATAAGTGTCCACATCTTGAACAATGGATACAGTAGATGAGATTGGAGGAGGTGCTAATGAACCTCTGCTTAACCTGAAAGGACTGTCAGGATCCCTGGACAGGATCAAGGGAGGAGGTATAGGGACATGTGTTGCACTTCCTATGGTAGCAGAGGAAGGTGCCTGGGGGGGGGGGGTTTGGATGGGAAAGGATGAGTTAATCAGGGATTTGCGGAGAGAATGGTCTCTATGGACGGTGGAAAGGGGTGGAGATGAGAAGATGTGGATAGTGGTGGGATCCCATTGGAGGTGTCGAAAAAGTTAGAGGATTATGTGTTGTATGCGATTGCTGACGGGTGAAAGGCAAGGACTAGGGAGATTCTGTCTCACGTGATTAGGGGTAGGGGGAGCATATGTGGATCTGCGAGGTACTGAGGAGATATGAATGAGGGCCTCATCTATGATGTGAGAGGGGAACCCCCGTTCTCTAAAGATTTAGAACATCTCAGAAGCCCTTCTATGGAACATCTCATCTTAGGAGCAGATGCAGTGTAGACAGAGGTATTGGGAGTAGGGGAGAGAGTCTTTCTGGCAGCAGGGTTGGAAAATGTATAGTCTAGATAGGTATGGGAGGCAGTGGGTTTGTAATAGACGTCAGTTGATAGTCTATCTCCTGTGATTGAGATGGTGATATTAAGAAAGGGGAGGGAGGTGTCGGAGATGGTCCAAGTGAATTTGAGTGCAGGATGGAAATTGGTGGTGAAGTTCATGAGTTTTGCATGGGAGCAGGATGTAGCACCGATGCAGTCGTCAATGTAATGGAGGTAGAGTTCGGGGATAGGGCTAGTGTACGCCTGGAACAGGGATTGTTCAATGTATCCTTCAAAGAGGCAGGCATAGCTGGGGCGCATTTGGGTGCCCATAGCTACGCCTTGGACTTGGAGGAAGTGGGAGGAGTTGGAGAAGTTGTTAACGGCGAGGAGAGTGTTCGTAGAGGGCAGGAGAGATTAGAAGGTAAAAATGGGCCATGCGGGGCTTGGAAAATATAAGGTTGGAGGCAAATATTAGTCTGGGAAGATGAACAATGTATACAGCTCATACATGATTATACCTGTTGTTTTGCTGCTTGTGGCGAGAGTGGTTGCACGTGAGGTAGTAGTTGTGATTGGCTCTAAATGGAAATAGAAGAAAAAAGTCTCATTGATGTTAAAGGCAACATACAGTAATTCTTTGAAAGTAATACAACACTTTATTCTACGACAAAGCATTTAAAATACTACATTTGGTGAAGAATTGCTTAATAAGTCTTGAACAATATGCTTTTATTGGAACTTTGAGATCTAACCATATTTTAAAAATATTTGTATTTGTTCTTTGCCCACATTGATTTTGAAGGCAACATGATTATTTGAAAGTAATAAATAAGTTCTGATGAGTTACCCCCTCATCCTTCTAAACTCTAGTGAGTACAGGGGCCGGTTTCGTCAAAGGGACATAATATGTTAATCCAGCCATAGCCAAGATCATTCTCATAATCCTCCTCTGGACACCCTCCAAGACCAGCACATCCTCCTCAGATATGAGGCCCAAAACTGCACATAATACCCCAAATGTAGTCTGGCCAGTGCCTTATAAGTGCCAGTACCTTCACCAAAATACTATCTTGGAAACTTTCCAATCGGTTTCAGGGCCCACCACAGCACAGAGTCTGCCTTGTTGAAGGCACATAATTACCTACTTCTCACCATTGACTCCGGCGACTGTGCAATCGTGCTCCATCTCGACCTCAGCGCAGCATTTGATACTGTCGACCACAACATCCTAATTGACCGTCTCCGGTATGGGGTTGGTATTGATAGCACTGCCCTGAGCTGGTTCATCTCCTACCTCAAAGGTAGGAGTTTCTCTACTAACATAGGCAACTCTTTCTCCTCCCCAGCTGGCCTCTGTTGCAGGGTTCCACTAGGTTCCATCCTTGGCCTCATTCTCTTCTCCCTGTATATGCTCCCCTTAGGCCAAGTCATTCAAAGGCACAGCATTTCCTTCCATTGCTATGCGGACAATACACAACTCTATCTTCCCCTGAAGCCCAACAACTGATCAAATCTACTTAACCTTATCCACTGCCTCGAGGATATAAAGTGTTGTATGGCCCAGAACTTCCTCCAACTAAATGAGAGAAAGTCTGAGGTCATCCTTCTCGGCCCCTTGGACTCAATCAAAATGATAGCAGGCAGCCTTGGAAGCCTTACCCCATTACTCAAACCTCACGTCAAAAACCATGGCGTGATATTTGACTCAGCATTGAAATTTGACAAACAAGTCAATGCCGTGGTAAAAGCTAGCTTCTTCCAGCTTTGGACGATAGCTAAAATAAAACAATTCCTCTGTTTTGACGACCTCAAAAAGATCATCCTCACATTTATCTCCTCCCGCCTCGATTACTGCAACTCCCTTTACACTGGCATCAGCCAATCTTCCCTGTCCCGCCTGCAACTGGTCCAAAACGCCACAGTGAGACTCCTGACGGGCACCCGAAAAAGGGACTATATCACCCCGATTCTGGCCTCTCTCCACTGACTCCCTGTGCGGTTCCGAATAAATTACATGACCCTTCTTTATGTTTACAAAGCCCTTAACGGGCTTGACCCCACCTACATCAAAAGTCTGCTTACCCACCACACCACCTCCAGGTCCCTCAGATCGGCAGACTTGGGGTTACTGAATATCCCGCGGTCTAGGCATAAGCTCAGGGGCGACGGCGCCTTTGCGGTTGCAGCTCCTAGACTGTGGAACAGCATCCCCCTTCCCATCAGAACTTCCCCCTCCATCGACTCTTTTAAGTCGAGACTTAAAACTCATCTTTACTCTCAAGCCTTTCTTGACGTCCTCTGAGGGAGGGCTATATGTATGTATTTATGTATGTACTTAGAACCACTGTTGTATAACATTAGTACCTCCACCAATGTAAAGCACTTTGGTCAACGAGAGTTGTTTTTTAAATGTACTATATAAATAAAAGTGACTTGACTTGATTCCTGGTTTTATATTCTGGTCCTCTCAAAATAAATATTAACATTGCATTTGTCTTCCTTACTGCTAATTCAACTTGCAAATTAACCTTTTGGGAATCCTGCAACAGCTCTCCACTTTACACCTCAAATTTTTGAATCAACTCGTCATTTAAAAAATTGTCCGTGCCTCATTCCTACTACCAAAGTACATGACTGCACATTTTGCTACACTGTATTCCATCTGCCACTTCTTTGCCCACCTTCCAAACTTGTTCAAGTGCTTCTGCAGAGTTTCTGCTTTCTAATAATAATAATAATATATATTTTATTGTCATTGCACGTCAGTGCAACGAGATTTAGTGTGCAGCTCCACTGATGTACAAGAAAGGTAAATAAATACAATACATAAATAAACAATAAACGGCCCCTTCACCTATCTTTGCATCGTCCATAAACGTGGCCACAAAGCCATCAATCCCCTCATCCAAATCATAGATATAAATCGTGAAGAGTAGCGGTGACAGCACTGGCCCTTGTGGAACACCGCTAGTCACTGGCAGCCAACCAGAAAAAGCCCCCTTTATTGCCAGTCTTTGCCTTCTGCAATTCAGCCAGCCTTCTATCAATGCTACTATGTTCATTATAATACCAAGGGATCTCATCTTCTTTAGCAGTCTCATGTGCGGCACCTTATCAAAGGCATTTTGAAAATTTAGGTAAATAATATCCACTGACTCTCCATTGCCTATCCTGCCATTTACTTCGGCAAATAATTCCAATGTGTTCGTCAGGCAAGATTTCCGTTTCACTAAACCATGTAGACTTTGGCCTATTTTATTGTGTGCTTGTAAGTACTCAGACACCTCATTCTTTATAATGGACTCTAAAATCTTATGAACCACTGAAGTCATGCTAACCAGCCACAGTTTCCACTATTCTGCTTCGCTCCATTTTTTAACAGCGGAGTAATATTTGCAATTTTCCAGTCGTCTGGAGCCACTCATGATTCCATGCTGACTTTGGACTATATTATCATGTCAGTTAAAATACATGGCAGCATACTCATTGCTACAATTGTCAATTGTGTAAAATGTCCCTGAAAGTCCAAGCTGAATTTAAATATTTGATTTGGATCTGCTGCTATTTTACAAACAAAGAAGCATCCATGATATTACAAATAATTAATGATTAATTGCCTGACTTATAATTAGCTATTTGCGTGATGTTCCTACTTAACCTATTGAAATGATTACAATAGCAATTTGCTTTTCTAACTTACATCAACGTGTTAGGCAACAAAATTATACCTCAGTTATGACTCTATTTCTGTCATCAATTACAACAGTCTAATCTGAGACCCGGCGTTTTAACCCATGTTTAGTGATGGGAGAGGCGTTTGAAAATTTGATCATTGAGTGCCTCACAGAAATGACTGCTCTGGTGTTACCTTTGGCTTTACATGATGTATTATACAGACATAAGAAAGCCAATTAACACATACTTTTCATTTTCATGTGACCCATTCTGCTCTTGTAATATTTTCCTGACCACATGGTGCTGTTGCTATAGAATTGCTGAATGATACTCAACATATAACTGTGAACTGATCAATGGCTGTGTCCACTGCCCAGTCCTTCACCGGCTCTGACCTCCCCACCATCGAAGGGATCTATCGAAGTCGCTGCCTCAAAAAGACAGCCAACATCATTATAGACCTACACCATCCTGGCCACAGTGATACAAATACATCGATAGATGCTCCTGAGCACATCATCAGTGATGTAACCTGGGGTCATTGGGTGTTTCGGGTCTTTCAACATCAGACACCCTCACCCAGGCGACCCAGCCATGGTTGATCAGACCACGACTTGTGTTCAGGTGGCAGTCGCTCCTCCCATGGACCCCCTCTACTGATCCAGAGCCATTTCGAGGCCTTCTCCACTGCCTCTGTGGTGTTCTTGATGGCCTTTCTCCTCGCCACTCCGTTTATGCCCAGTGTACTCAAGGGTTTGTAGAGCGATTGCCCTGCAAAACTTCTGCAGCCAACATCGATGGGCATACACCTTGCCTTCCAGCCCTGCTTGCGGCAGTCTATGACCAGCTCATCATACTTGGCTATCTTCCTCTCGTGGGCCTCCTCCAGACGGTCCTCCCACGGCACAGTCAGTTCCAACAAGACAATGTTTTTGGTCGCCTCTGTGACCAGGAGGATATCTGGCCTCAGGGTGGTCGTGGCAATGTGCCGTGGGAACTTCAGCTGTTTCACCAGGTCTACGGAAAGTTGCCAGTCCTGCGCAGTTGCCAGGATTCCTGACTGATTCCTGGCTGCTGTGGTTTTTGGCAGCTGCACTCCGGCCTTCACGAAGGCGATCATCTGGGTGGTGGGGTGTTCTCATCTACAGCTGCTGGGTTCTGCAATGGGTTTAAGAACCTGGTCGTGACGCCATGTGTACCGCCCTGCCCAAGAGCCTTTGGGCAACAGCTCAGGATGTGCTCCAATGTCCCCTTGCCTGAGAATTGCGAGCAATCTGGAGATTCCGCTTTGCCCCAGATGAAGAGGTTCGATGGGCTGGGCAGGACATCATACACTGCCTGGACCAGGAACTTGATGCGCTGTGGTTCAGCATGCCAGTGCTCAGTCCATGTGACTTTTTGGTCCATGGTCTGCTCCCACCTTGTCCATGCTCCCTGTTGCCTCAATCCAACTGCTCTGGTACACCTCTCCCCCTCCACCACTGCCCTCACTTCATCCTGGACCAGCCTGCGCCTCTCCTTCCCCTTGGCCTTGTCAAACTGGGGAGATGGGAAGATTTCCAGGCCAGCTCTTCCCCGAGTCACTGCTCCCACCAGGATTCTGTGGCATATCCGGGACTCTGCTTGCAGCACGGCTTCGCCGGCTCTCCACTTCCTCCCAGTTTTCACCTCCACCCCTGCTTGAGCCACCTTGGGGTCGCTGGAGTCCCTGTACATCATCACCTCTCTGGCCCGAGTCACCTTAAACTCCTCCTCCAGGGACTTCAGGGGCAGCTGGAGCTTGGTGTTATTTCCGTAAAGGGCGATGCTGCTAAGGCTCCTGGGCAGCCTCAGCCACCTTCTGAGAAAGCTGCTGACTTTCCTCTCCAATCTCTCTACGATGGATATTGGGACTTCGTAGCCTTTCGGAGACAGTTGGGATTGGTGTCCCTTCGATGTTGAAGCGGAACCTGTCCATGACTTTGCCCTTCTTCAGCACTAGTGACATTGATTTTCCTGGCTTAAACCTCATCCTTGCCCATCCAATCAGCTTCTCCAACCCCTGCAAAATCCACCTGCTTCCTGGCACTGACTCAGTGGTGACAGTCAGGTCGTCCATGAAGGTTCTGATTGGTGGTTGGTGCATTCCTGACTTGGTCCGAGGGCCCCGGCACTCTGGCTCAGCAGACTTGACGATCATGTTCAAGGCAAAAAGGATCACAGAGATGGTACAGCCTGTGATGATCCCAACCTCCAATCTGTGCCACTCTGATGTTACTGACCCTGATGAGACTCTCAAGCCCCCCCCCCCCCCCCGGCTGCGGATATGCCAAAACGACCCCTCTCTACCAGATGAACTGAACGAGTTTTACGCACGGTTTGAGGTTAAAAATACCACCCAGATACAAGCACTCCTGCCATCACCCAGCGACCTGTCACTCAGGCTGTCCACAGCCGGAGTTAAAAAGGCCTTTGCCAGCATCAATCCACGCAAAGCTGCAGGGCCGGATAACATCCATGGATGCGTCTTAAGGGACTGTGCTGAGCAACTAAAAGATGTCTTTACAGACATTTTTAACATCTCACTCAGCCAGGCAGTAGTGCCCAACTGTCTTAAAAGTGCCACCATCGTTCCTGTCCCGAAGAAACCCAACCCAGCCTGTCTCAATGACTTTTGTCCAGTGGCTCTCACACCCATATTAATTAAGTGTTTTGAGCGGCTGGTTATGCAGCATATTAAAAATTGTCTCCCTGCCGACCTGGACCCACTGCAGTTCGCTTATAGATCCAACCGGTCCACAGAGGACGCAGTCTCTACAACACTCAACCTCGCACTTTCACATCTCGACCGAAGAAATACCTATGCCAGGGTCCTCTTTATAGACTTCAGCTCCGCTTTTATTACAATCATCCCACAGCAGCTGGTGGAGAAGCTGAAGCTGTTAAAGGTGGATACTGGCACTTGTAACTGGGTCCTTAACTTTTTATCACAACGGCAGCAGACAGTCAGGGTGGGCAGTCGGACATCAAGAACCATCGCCGTGAGCACTGGCTCACCCCAAGGCTGTGTCCTAAGCCCCCTGCTGTTTAGTCTGCTTACACATGACTGTACTGCTAGACTCAGTAACAACTATATTAACAAGTTCGCTGATGACACAACAGTGGTGGGTCTCATCAGCGACAATAATGAGTCGGCGTACAGGATGGAGGTGGAGCTGCTCACAGGATGGTGCAGATCCCATAACCTCACTCTTAATGTGGAAAAAACGAAGGGGTGATTGGTTTCAGGAGGGCGGGAAAACAACATCACACGTTCTCCAGCCCCGCGGGGCTCTGCTGGTGTTCTCCAGCCCCGCGGCTCCGGTGCTCCGTTGCTCTGACGAGCTCAGGAGCGAGACGGAGATCGCCCAGAAAGTTGTTGCATCCGCAGGAACCAAAGGCCAGAAGTTACTGTCGGCTGTACCAAAGGGATACAAGACTGCTCCGTGTGAGCAGCCTTGAGACAGGTAGGGTAATTGTCGCTATTTCTCCAATTCTTGGGAGACACGGGGCGTCGCGATGTGCCTGCGCCGCCGCCATTTACCTAAATAATCTTGCCCTTTCTGACCAATCAACTGAAATCATTTTTTGTACAAGTCAATAACACTTCCTAATATCCCTAGCTATCTGGAATGTGGCTAGTTCATTTTAATATTGTTTTTCAAGGCCAGCACTTTGCACAAAAACTGTAATATGTTTGAGGATATAACCAGTATAAAAGCTTTGGAATACCCAGATTTGGAGTACAAGTTGTAATTTATGGTACCTGTCTCTGTTGATGTTGATTCAGTTGTATAAGGGGTTGTCATTGTACTTTGGTCTGTGGATGTGCTTAATTCTGTGGTTGCAGAAATTGGCGAACCTTCACATATGCAGAGAAATATCAGTTAAAATACATGGCAGCACTCTCATGACTAGACTTGTAAAATGTCACTGGAATTCTAAACTGATATTAAATAATTTATTTATTTAATCTGATGACGTGTATTAGTGACATACAATCATGTAAGTTGTAACTGGTGCATTTGATCGACATATTTTCCAAACAAAGAAGCATCCACGATAATAGAAATGTTAAATTAATAAGTGTCTGACTTACATTATTGACTTTTATGACTACTTGTATGACATTTCTATATAAACTATAGGGTTGATTACAATGTCGACGACTTTTCAAAGTGAATTCCAGATGTTAGGCAACAATATTCTACTCGAGTTTTCAGCTACACTTGTAAAATGTACCTGGATGTCCAAGCTGATATTATTTTTTGTTTAATCTGATGATGCATATTAACATCATGCAAACATGTAAGTTTTAACTGGTGCAATGGATTTGCTGGTATTTTCCAAACAAATAACCATCCATGATATTAACAAATAACCTACATAAACTATAACTGATGAGATGTAATGTTACCAAGAATTCAACGAATAATTGCATGGATAACATTTAGAGTTCTAAAGATACCTAGCAATTATGATTAATTACTTTAAATAATTTTATTCTCAGTGTTCTGCTTTGATTTGTCACCACGTTATGGTACAATGTTTAATGCAGTTGTCTTCAACTGAAAATACTGAAATTGTGCATGCAAATGTTGTTGAGCATTAGGTGTTAAATTTATAATTCTCTATCCATAGTTACCTAAATAATCTAGCCCTTTCTGACCAATCAACTGCATTTTTAAGAGCCCTATTTAGCTATCTCTTGAAAGCATCCAGAGAACCCATTCTCTCAGCTTACGACAGGCCCGCCATCCCAGGAATTAACCTTGTAAACATACGCTGCACTCCTTCAATAGCAAGAATGTCCTTCCTTAAAATAGGGGACCAAAATTGCAGACAATACTCCAGGTGTGGTCTCACTAGGATTCTATACAACTCTTGTTATAAATGCCAACATGCCATTTGCTTTCTTCACTGTCTGCTGTACCAGCATGCTTACATTCATAGACTGATGTACAAGGACCCCCAGATCCCGTTGTACTTCCCCTTTTCCCAACTTGACGCCATTTAGATAGTAATCTGCCTTCCTGTTTTTGCTACCAAAGTGGATTCTCATAGCATCCTCCTCACAGTTCACACAAATTATGATAAATTACTTAATATAAATTTTTTCTCAGTGTTCTGCTTTGATTTGTCACCACGTTATTGTACAATGTTTAATGCAGTTGTCTTCAACTGAAAATACTGAAGTTGTGCATGCAAATTTGACTGAGCATTAGCTGTTAGATTTATCATTCTCTCTCCATAGTTACCTAAATAATCATGCCCTTTCTGACCAATCAACTGAAATCATTTTTTATACAAGTCAATAACTCTTCCGAATATCCCTAGCTATCTGGAATGTGGCTAGTTCATTTTAATATTGTTTTTCAAGGCCAGCACTTTGTACAAAACTGTAATATGTTTGAGGATATAACCAGTATAAAAGCTGATCTGCACACATATGTTGGGCAGGCTTTACTTTATTTCTTGGATTGAAGGAGGATGAAGGTTGATCTGTTAGATTTGTGTAATTCATGTTGAAATAGAAGTTTGAATGAACAGAGTCTTTACCCAGGTTGGGTATCTAGTGTTGTTGGGTTAGAAGGAATAGATATAATAAGGACCTGATCAGATCTTTTTCACCGAGTGTGATGGATGTATGGAGCAAGCATCCAGATGAAGTGGTTGAGGCAGGAAGAATGATATTATTTAAAAGCGATTTGGACAGGTGCATGGATTGGAAAATTTTAGAATGATATTGAATCACTGCGGGCAAGTGGAGCTAGCCCGCAGTGGACATATTGGGCCGTAGAGACTTTTTTCGTTCTGTATGACACAAATTACTTTTTGAGTCGAAGAGGGGTTGACAATATAAGTTTTACCATTATTTCTAAATTTCCCTAGCCCAAATCTGGTGCACTAGATGTGATTGATGGTACCTGTCTCTGTTGATGTTGATTCTGTTGTATAAGAGGTTATCGTTATACTTTGGTCTGTGGATGTGCTTTCTTCTGTGGTTGCAGAAGTTGTTGAATCTTCGCATATGCAGAGAAAAATTAGTTAAAATACATGACAGCACACTCATGGTGAAACTTTTATAAGCAGCAGGCAATCATGTAAGTAGTAACTGATGCATTGGATCTTCTGTTATACCCCAAAAAAGAAGCTTCCATTATATTAACAAGTTATAAATGAATAATTGCCAGACTTTAATTAGTGGCTTATTCGACAACTTGCATGGTATTCCTACTTAAACTATTGGGTTGATTACAAGGTGAACTGCTTATCAAAGTGAAAGCAAGATGGTGTACAAAAAAATCTACAGCAGTTATCAATCTTTTTCTGTCATCCATTCCGACAGTAATATTGATTGTCATGTGGTGGTAAGTAAAATAAGTAAGATGCAGTGGCAGATGAAGTGCTTGGTTCTGAGAAAGAAATGAAGATGTGACATCATCCTTCTGATTGACACAATTATTCTCTGAGTCTAAGAGGGCTTGACCAGACAAGTTTAATTATTATTTCCAAATACTCTTGCCCAGATTTGGAGTACGATTTGTAATTTAAATATGTAAATATATACAGTAAAATGTCCTGTGGAAGTCCAAGATGTCTTTAATTATTGATTTTTTTAATCTGATGATGCATATTGACATAATGCAATCATGTAACTAGTACCTGGAGCATTTAATCTGCTGCTATTTTTCAAACAAAGAAGCATTCACGATATTAACGAATAATAAATGAATAATATCCTGACTTTCATTATTGGATTATTTGACTACTGGCATGATATTTCTACTTAATCTATTGGGTTGTTTAAAATGGCGACTGCTTTTCAAAGATGTTAGGCAATAAAATTCTACCATCAATTCTGTCATCAATTACAACTGGATTATTGATTGTCACGTGTTGATAAGTAAGATATGTTTTTAAATTCTGATCAGTGAATGCTGGTGCTGCATCATCCCAGTACCTGTTGTTTTGCTGCTGGTGGCGGACGTAGTCAATGCAGTGGCTGTTGTTGTGCTTGGTTCTGAGAATGAAATGAAGATGTGACATCAATGGATATTGAAAGGAAATTGTTTCATAATGCATGTCAAGTGCAGCATGGAAAATTAAACTGATGAGAAGTAATGATTCCAAGGATTCAATGTATGATTGCGTGGTTAATCATTGGAGTTCTGATGAAAATTAGGAATCATGAAAAATGATCTTTTTCACAGAGGTGATGGGTATATGGCGCAAGCATCCATATAACGTGGTTGAGATAATAACAATTATATTATATAAAAGAGACTTGGACAGATGCATGGATTCGAAAGTTTAGAGTAATATGGAACCATCGTGGGCAAATGGAGCTAACTTCAATGGTTGATCATCCGTGGCTTGGACATATAGGACCGTTGAGATTATTCCCATTCTGATTGACACAATGACTCTCTAAGTCTAAGGGGGGTTGACAAGGCAAGTTTAATCAATATTTCCAAACAGAAGACTTTCTTACATTACTTTAATGCTGGCAGCACACACAGACTTTCTACAGACAGGATAACTATATACAAGACATCTCCCTTTGTCCTGTGAAGTGCCACCTATTGCATGGGAGGAGCAACAGGTCCTCCCACCCCATACAGTCCACCAAACATCACATTACTCATGCCCAGATTTGGAGTACAAGTTGTAATTTATGGTACCTGTCTCTGTTGATGTTGATTCAGTTGTATAAGGGATTGTCATTGTACTTTGGTCTGTGGATGTGCTTAATTCTGTGGTTGCAGAAATTGGCGAACCTTCATATATGCAGAGAAATATCAGTTAAAATACACGGCAGCACTCTCATGACTAGACTTGTAAAATGTCACTGGAATTCTAAGCTGATATTAAATTATTTATTTATTTAATCTGATGACGTGTATTAGTGACATACAATCATGTAAGTTGTAACTGGT
Source organism: Amblyraja radiata (assembly GCF_010909765.2). NCBI lineage: Eukaryota > Metazoa > Chordata > Chondrichthyes > Rajiformes > Rajidae > Amblyraja > Amblyraja radiata. The sequence continues at coordinate 52,982,012 of NC_045968.1, forward strand.
GCATTTGATCGACATATTTTCCAAACAAAGAAGCATCCACGATAATAGAAATGTTAAATTAATAATTGTCTGACTTACATTATTGACTTTTATGACTACTTGTATGACATTTCTATATAAACTATAGGGTTGATTACAATGTCGACGACTTTTCAAAGTGAATTCCAGATGTTAGGCAACAATATTCTACTCGAGTTATCAGCTACACTTGTAAAATGTACCTGGATGTCCAAGCTGATATTATTTTTTGTTTAATCTGATGATGCATATTAACATCATGCAAACATGTAAGTTTTAACTGGTGCAATGGATTTGCTGATATTTTCCAAACAAATAACCATCCATGATATTAACAAATAACCTACATAAACTATAACTGATGAGATGTAATGTTACCAAGAATTCAACAAATAATTGCATGGATAACATTTAGAGTTCTAAAGATAACTAGCAATTATGATTAATTACTTTAAATAATTTTATTCTCAGTGTTGTGCTTTGATTTGTCACCACGTTATGGTACAATGTTTAATGCAGTTGTATTCAACTGAAAACACTGAAATTGTGCATGCAAATGTTATTGAGCATTAGGTGTTAAATTTATAATTCTCTATCCATAGTTACCTAAATAATCTAGCCCTTTCTGACCAATCAACTGCATTTTTAAGAGCCCTATCTAGTTATCTCTTGAAAGCATCCAGAGAACCCATTCTCTCAGCATACGACAGCCCCGCCATCCCGGGAATTAACCTTGTAAACGTACGCTGCACTCCCTCAATTGCAAGAATGTACTTCCTTAAAATAGGGGACCAAAATTGCAGACAATACTCCAGGTGTGGCCTCACTAGGATTCTATACAACTGCAGAAGGACCTCTTTGCTCCTATATTCGATTCCACTTGTTATAAATGCCAACATGCCATTTGCTTTCTTCACTGTCTGCTGTACCAGCATGCTTACATTCATAGACTGATGTACAAGGACCCCCAGATCCCGTTGTACTTCCCCTTTTCCCAACTTGACGCCATTTAGATAGTAATCTGCCTTCCTGTTTTTGCTACCAAAGTGGATTCTCATAGCATCCTCCTCACAGTTCACACGAATTATGATAAATTACTTAATATAATTTTTTTCTCAGTGTCCTGCTTTGAATTGTCACCACGTTATTGTACAATGTTTAATGCAGTTGTCTTCAACTGAAAATACTGAAGTTGTGCATGCAAATTTGACTGAGCATTAGCTGTTAGATTTATCATTCTCTCTCCATAGTTACCTAAATAATCTTGCCCTTTCTGACCAATCAACTGAAATCATTTTTTATACAAGTCAATAACTCTTCCGAATATCCCTAGCTATCTGGAATGTGGCTAGTTCATTTTAATATTGTTTTTCAAGGCCAGCACTTTGTACAAAACTGTAATATGTTTGAGGATATAACCAGTATAAAAGCTGATCTGCACACATATGTTGCGCAGGCTTTACTTTATTTCTTGGTTTGAAGGAGGATGAAGGTTGATCTGTTAGATTTGTGTAATTCATGTTGAAATAGAAGTTTGAATGAACAGAGTCTTTACCCAGGTTGGGTATCTAGTGTTGTAGGGTTAGATGGAATAGATATAATAAGGACCTGATCAGATCTTTTTCACCGAGTGTGATGGATGTATGGAGCAAGCATCCAGATGAAGTGGTTGAGGCAGGAAGAATTATATTATTTAAAAGCGATTTGGACAGGTGCATGGATTGGAAAATTTTAGAATGATATTGAATCACTGCGGGCAAGTGGAGCTAGCCCGCAGTGGACATATTGGGCCGTAGAGACTATTTTCATTCTGTATGACACAAATTACTCTTTGAGTCGAAGAGGGGTTGACAATATAAGTTTTACCATTATTTCTAAATTTCCCTTGCCCAAATCTGGTGCACTAGATGTGATTGATGGTACCTGTCTCTGTTGATGTTGATTCTGTTGTATAAGAGGTTATCGTTATACTTTGGTCTGTGGATGTGCTTTCTTCTGTGGTTGCAGAAGTTGTTGAATCTTCGCCTATGCAGAGAAAAATTAGTTAAAATACATGACAGCACACTCATGGTGAAACTTTTATAAGCAGCAGGCAATCATGTAAGTAGTAACTGATGCATTGGATCTGCTGTTATACCCCAAAAAAGAAGCTTCCATTATATTAACAAGTTATAAATGAATAATTGCCAGACTTTAATTAGTGGCTTATTCGACAACTTGCATGGTATTCCTACTTAAACTATTGGGTTGATTACAAGGTGAACTGCTTATCAAAGTGAAAGCAAGATGGTGTACAAAAAAATCTACACCAGTTATCAATCTTTTTCTGTCATCCATTCCGACAGTAATATTGATTGTCATGTGATGGTAAGTAAAATATGTAAGATGCAGTGGCAGTTGAAGTGCTTGGTTCTGAGAAAGAAATGAAGATGTGACATCATCCTTCTGATTGACACAATTATTCTCTGAGTCTAAGAGGGCTTGACCAGACAAGTTTAATTATTATTTCCAAATTACTCTTGCCCAGATTTGGAGTACGATTTGTAATTTAAATATGTAAATATATACAGTAAAATGTCCTGTGGAAGTCCAAGATGCCTTTAATTATTTATTTTTTTAATCTGATGATGCATATTGACATAATGCAATCATGTAACTAGTACCTGGAGCATTTAATCTGCTGCTATTTTTCAAACAAAGAAGCATCCACGATATTAACGAATAATAAATGATTAATATCCTGACTTTCATTATTGGATTATTTGACTACTGGCATGATATTTCTACTTAATCTATTGGGTTGTTTAAAATGGCGACAGCTTTTCAAACATGTTAGGCAATAAAATTCTACCATCAATTCTGTCATCAATTACAACTGGATTATTGATTGTCACGTGTTGATAAGTAAGATATGTTTTTAAATTCTGATCAGTGAATGCTGGTGCTGCATCATCCCAGTACCTGTTGTTTTGCTGCTGGTGGCGGACGTAGTCAATGCAGTGGCTGTTGTTGTGCTTGGTTCTGAGAATGAAATGAAGATGTGACATCAATGGGTATTGAAAGGAAATTGTTTCATAATGCATGTCAAGTGCAGCATGGAAAATTAAACTGATGAGAAGTAATGATTCCAAGGATTCAATGTATGATTGCGTGGTTAATCATTGGAGTTCTGATGAAAATTAGGAATCATGAAAAATGATCTTTTTCACAGAGGTGATGGGTATATGGTGCAAGCATCCATATAACGTGGTTGAGATAATAACAATTATATTATATAAAAGAAACTTGGACAGATGCATGGATTCGAAAGTTTAGAGTAATATGGAACCATCGTGGGCAAATGGAGCTAACTTCAATGGTTGATCATCCGTGGCTTGGACATATAGGACCGTTGAGATTATTTCCATTCTGATTGACACAATGACTCTCTAAGTCTAAGGGGGGTTGACAAGGCAAGTTTAATCAATATTTCCAAACAGAAGACTTTCTTACATGACTTTAATGCTGGCAGCACACACATACTTTCTACAGACAGGATAACTATATACAAGACATCTCCCTTTGTCCTGTGAAGCGCCACCTGTTGCATGGGAGGTGCAACAGGTCCTCCCACCCCATACAGTCCACCAAACATCACATTACTCATGCCCAGATTTGGAGTACAAGTTGTAATTTATGGTACCTGTCTCTGTTGATGTTGATTCAGTTGTATAAGGGGTTGTCATTGTACTTTGGTCTGTAGATGTGCTTAATTCTGTGGTTGCAGAAATTGGCGAACCTTCACATATGCAGAGAAATATCAGTTAAAATACATGGCAGCACTCTCATGACTAGACTTGTAAAATGTCACTGGAATTCTAAGCTGATATTAAATAATTATTTAATCTGATGACGTGTATTAGTGACATACAATCATGTAAGTTGTAACTGGTGCATTTGATCGACATATTTTCCAAACAAAGAAGCATCCACGATAATAGAAATGTTAAATTAATAATTGTCTGACTTACATTATTGACTTTTATGACTACTTGTATGACACTTCTATATAAACTATAGGGTTGATTACAATGTCGACGACTTTTCAAAGTGAATTCCAGATGTTAGGCAACAATATTCTACTCGAGTTATCAGCTACACTTGTAAAATGTACCTGGATGTCCAAGCTGATATTATTTTTTGTTTAATCTGATGATGCATATTAACATCATGCAAACATGTAAGTTTTAACTGGTGCAATGGATTTGCTGGTATTTTCCAAACAAATAACCATCCATGATATTAACAAATAACCTACATAAACTATAACTGATGAGATGTAATGTTACCAAGAATTCAACAAATAATTGCATGGATAACATTTAGAGTTCTAAAGATAACTAGCAATTATGATTAATTACTTTAAATAATTTTATTCTCAGTGTTCTGCTTTGATTTGTCACCACGTTATGGTACAATGTTTAATGCAGTTGTCTTCAACTGAAAACACTTAAATTGTGCATGCAAATGTTATTGAGCATTAGGTGTTAAATTTATAATTCTCTATCCATAGTTACCTAAATAATCTAGCCCTTTCTGACCAATCAACTGCATTTTTAAGAGCCCTATCTAGTTATCTCTTGAAAGCATCCAGAGAACCCATTCTCTCAGCATACGACAGCCCCGCCATCCCGGGAATTAACTTGTAAACGTACGCTGCACTCCTTCAATAGCAAGAATGTCCTTCCTTAAAATAGGTGACCAAAATTGCAGACAATACTCCAGGTGTGGTCTCACTAGGATTCTATACAACTCTTGTTATAAATGCCAACATGCCATTTGCTTTCTTCACTGTCTCCGTACCAGCATGCTTACATTCATAGACTGATGTACAAGGACCCCCAGATCCCGTTGTACTTCCCCTTTTCCCAACTTGACGCCATTTAGATAGTAATCTGCCTTCCTGTTTTTGCTACCAAAGTGGATTCTCATAGCATCCTCCTCACAGTTCACACGAATTATGATAAATTACTTAATATAATTTTTTTCTCAGTGGCTTTGATTTGTCACCACGTTATGGTACAATGTTTAATGCAGTTGTCTTCAACTGAAAATACTGAAGTTGTGCATGCAAATTTGACTGAGCATTAGCTGTTAGATTTATCATTCTCTCTCCATAGTTACCTAAATAATCATGCCCTTTCTGACCAATCAACTGAAATCATTTTTTATACAAGTCAATAACTCTTCCGAATGTCCCTAGCTATCTGGAATGTGGCTAGTTCATTTTAATATTGTTTTTCAAGGCCAGCACTTTGTACAAAACTGTAATATGTTTGAGGATATAACCAGTATAAAAGCTGATCTGCACACATATGTTGGGCAGGCTTTACTTTATTTCTTGGTTTGAAGGAGGATGAAGGTTGATCTGTTAGATTTGTGTAATTCATGTTGAAATAGAAGTTTGAATGAACAGAGTCTTTACCCAGGTTGGGTATCTAGTGTTGTAGGGTTAGATGGAATAGATATAATAAGGACCTGATCAGATCTTTTTCACCGAGTGTGATGGATGTATGGAGCAAGCATCCAGATGAAGTGGTTGAGGCAGGAAGAATGATATTATTTAAAAGCGATTTGGACAGGTGCATGGATTGGAAAATTTTAGAATGATATTGAATCACTGCGGGCAAGTGGAGCTAGCCCGCAGTGGACATATTGGGCCGTAGAGAATATTTTCATTCTGTATGACACAAATTACTCTTTGAGTCGAAGAGGGGTTGACAAGATAAGTTTTACCATTATTTCTAAATTTCCCTTGCCCAAATCTGGTGCACTAGATGTGATTGATGGTACCTGTCTCTGTTGATGTTGATTCTGTTGTATAAGAGGTTATCGTTATACTTTGGTCTGTGGATGTGCTTTCTTCTGTGGTTGCAGAAGTTGTTGAATCTTCGCATATGCAGAGAAAAATTAGTTAAAATACATGACAGCACACTCATGGTGAAACTTTTATAAGCAGCAGGCAATCATGTAAGTAGTAACTGATGCATTGGATCTGCTGTTATACCCCAAAAAAGAAGCTTCCATGATATTAACAAATAATAAATGAATAATTGCCAGACTTTAATTATTGGCTTATTTGACAACTTGCATGGTATTCCTACTTAAACTATTGGGTTGATTACAAGGTGAACTGCTTATCAAAGTGAAAGCAAGATGGTGTACAAAAAAATCTACACCAGTTATCAATCTTTTTCTGTCGTCCATTCCGACAGTAATATTGATTGTCATGTGGTGGTAAGTAAGATAAGTAAGATGCAGTGGCAGTTGAAGTGCTTGGATCTGAGAAAGAAATGAAGATGTGACATCATCCTTCTGATTGACACAATTATTTTCTGAGTCTAAGAGGGCTTGACCAGACAAGTTTAATTATTATTTCCAAATTACTCTTGCCCAGATTTAGAGTACGATTTGTAATTTAAATATGTAAATATATACAGTAAAATGTCCTGTGGAAGTCCAAGATGTCTTTAATTATTGTTTTTTTTAATCTGATGATGCATATTGACATAATGCAATCATGTAACTAGTACCTGGAGCATTTAATTTGCTGCTATTTTTCAAACAAAGAAGCATCCACGATATTAACGAATAATAAATGAATAATATCCTGACTTTCATTATTGGATTCTTTGACTACTTGCATGATATTTCTACTTAATCTATTGGGTTGTTTAAAATGGCGACTGCTTTTCAAAGATGTTAGGCAATAAAATTCTACCATCAATTCTGTCATCAATTACAACTGGATTATTGATTGTCACGTGTTGATAAGTAAGATATGTTTTTAAATTCTGATCAGTGAATGCTGGTGCTGCATCATCCCAGTACCTGTTGTTTTGCTGCTGGTGGCGGACGTAGTTAATGCAGTGGCAGTTGTTGTGCTTGGTTCTGAGAATGAAATGAAGATGTGACATCAATGGATATTGAAAGGAAATTGTTTCATAATGCATGTCAAGTGCAGCATGAAAAATTAAACTGATGAGAAGTAATGATTCCAAGGATTCAATGAATAATTGCGTGGTTAATCATTGGAGTTCTGATGAAAATTAGGAATCATGAAAAATGATCTTTTTCACAGAGGTGATGGGTATATGGCGCAAGCATCCATATAACGTGGTTGAGATAATAACAATTATATTATATAAAAGAGACTTGGGCAGATGCATGGATTCGAAAGTTTAGAGTAATATGGAACCATCGTGGGCAAATGGAGCTAACTTCAATGGTTGATCATCCGTGGCTTGGACATATTGGACCGTGGAGATTATTTCCATTCTGATTGACACAATGACTCTCTAAGTCTAAGGGGGGTTGACAAGGCAAGTTTAATCAATATTTCCAAACAGAAGACTTTCTTACATTACTTTAATGCTGGCAGCACACACAGACTTTCTACAGACAGGATAACTATATACAAGACATCTCCCTTTGTCCTGTGAAGTGCCACCTGTTGCATGGGAGGAGCAACAGGTCCTCCCACCCCATACAGTCCACCAAACATCACATTACTCATGCCCAGATTTGGAGTACAAGTTGTAATTTATGGTACCTGTCTCTGTTGATGTTGATTCAGTTGTATAAGGGGTTGTCATTGTACTTTGGTCTGTAGATGTGCTTAATTCTGTGGTTGCAGAAATTGGCGAACCTTCACATATGCAGAGAAATATCAGTTAAAATACATGGCAGCACTCTCATGACTAGACTTGTAAAATGTCACTGGAATTCTAAGCTGATATTAAATAATTTATTTATTTAATCTGATGACGTGTATTAGTGACATACAATCATGTAAGTTGTAACTGGTGCATTTGATCGACATATTTTCCAAACAAAGAAGCATCCACGATAATAGAAATGCTAAATTAATAATTGTCTAACTTACATTATTGACTTTTATGACTACTTGTATGACACTTCTATATAAACTATAGGGTTGATTACAATGTCGACGACTTTTCAAAGTGAATTCCAGATGTTAGGCAACAATATTCTACTCGAGTTTTCAGCTACACTTGTAAAATGTACCTGGATGTCCAAGCTGATATTATTTTTTGTTTAATCTGATGATGCATATTAACATCATGCAAACATGTAAGTTTTAACTGGTGCAATGGATTTGCTGGTGTTTTCCAAACAAATAACCATCCATGATATTAACAAATAACCTACATAAACTATAACTGATGAGATGTAATGTTACCAAGAATTCAACGAATAATTGCATGGATAACATTTAGAGTTCTAAAGATACCTAGCAATTATGATTAATTACTTTAAATAATTTTATTCTCAGTGTTCTGCTTTGATTTGTCACCACATTATGGTACAATGTTTAATGCAGTTGTCTTCAACTGAAAATACTGAAATTGTGCATGCAAATGTTGTTGAGCATTAGGTGTTAAACTTATAATTCTCTATCCATAGTTGCCTAAATAATCTAGCCCTTTCTGACCAATCAACTGCATTTTTAAGAGCCCTATCTAGTTATCTCATGAAAGCATCCAGAGAACCCATTCTCTCAGCTTACGACAGCCCCGCCATCCCGGGAATTAACCTTGTAAACGTACGCTGCACTCCCTCAATTGCAAGAATGTCCTTCCTTAAAATAGGGGACCAAAATTGCAGACAATACTCCAGGTGTGGTGTCACTAGGATTCTATACAACTCTTGTTATAAATGCCAACATGCCATTTGCTTTCTTCACCGTCTGCTGTACCAGCATGCTTACATTCATAGACTGATGTACAAGGACCCCCAGATCCTGTTGTACTTCCCCTTTTCCCAACTTGACGCCATTTAGATAGTAATCTGCCTTCCTGTTTTTGCTACCAAAGTGGATTCTCATAGCATCCTCCTCACAGTTCACACGAATTATGATAAATTACTTAATATAATTTTTTTCTCAGTGGCTTTGATTTGTCACCACGTTATGGTACAATGTTTAATGCAGTTGTCTTCAACTGAAAATACTGAAGTTGTGCATGCAAATTTGACTGAGCATTAGCTGTTAGATTTATCATTCTCTCTCCATAGTTACCTAAATAATCATGCCCTTTCTGACCAATCAACTGAAATCATTTTTTATACAAGTCAATAACTCTTCCGAATATCCCTAGCTATCTGGAATGTGGCTAGTTCATTTTAATATTGTTTTTCAAGGCCAGCACTTTGTACAAAACTGTAATATGTTTGAGGATATAACCAGTATAAAAGCTGATCTGCACACATATGTTGCGCAGGCTTTACTTTATTTCTTGGTTTGAAGGAGGATGAAGGTTGATCTGTTAGATTTGTGTAATTCATGTTGAAATAGAAGTTTGAATGAACAGAGTCTTTACCCAGGTTGGGTATCGAGTGTTGTAGGGTTAGATGGAATAGATATAATAAGGACCTGATCAGATCTTTTTCACCGAGTGTGATGGATGTATGGAGCAAGCATCCAGATGAAGTGGTTGAGGCAGGAAGAATGATATTATTTAAAAGCGATTTGGACAGGTGCATGGATTGGAAAATTTTAGAATGATATTGAATCACTGCGGGCAAGTGGAGCTAGCCGCAGTGGACATATTGGGCCGTAGAGACTATTTTCATTCTGTATGACACAAATTACTCTTTGAGTCGAAGAGGGGTTGACAATATAAGTTTTACCATTATTTCTAAATTTCCCTTGCCCAAATCTGGTGCACTAGATGTGATTGATGGTACCTGTCTCTGTTGATGTTGATTCTGTTGTATAAGAGGTTATCGTTATACTTTGGTCTGTGGATGTGCTTTCTTCTGTGGTTGCAGAAGTTGTTGAATCTTCGCATATGCAGAGAAAAATTAGTTAAAATACATGACAGCACACTCATGGTGAAACTTTTATAAGCAGCAGGCAATCATGTAAGTAGTAACTGATGCATTGGATCTGCTGTTATACCCCAAAAAAGAAGCTTCCATGATATTAACAAGTTATAAATGAATAATTGCCAGACTTTAATTAGTGGCTTATTTGACAACTTGCATGGTATTCCTACTTAAACTATTGGGTTGATTACAAGGTGAACTGCTTATCAAAGTGAAAGCAAGATGGTGTACAAAAAAATCTACACCAGTTATCAATCTTTTTCTGTCATCCATTCCGACAGTAATATTGATTGTCATGTGGTGGTAAGTAAAATAAGTAAGATGCAGTGGCAGTTGAAGTGCTTGGTTCTGAGAAAGAAATGAAGATGTGACATCATCCTTCTGATTGACACAATTATTCTCTGAGTCTAAGAGGGCTTGACCAGACAAGTTTAATTATTATTTCCAAATTACTCTTGCCCAGATTTGGAGTACGATTTGTAATTTAAATATGTAAATATATACAGTAAAATGTCCTGTGGTAGTCCAAGATGTCTTTAATTATTGTTTTTTTTAATCTGATGATGCATATTGACATAATGCAATCATGTAACTAGTACCTGGAGCATTTAATCTGCTGCTATTTTTCAAACAAAGAAGCATCCACGATATTAACGAATAATAAATGAATAATATCCTGACTTTCATTATTGGATTATTTGACTACTGGCATGATATTTCTACTTAATCTATTGGGTTGTTTAAAATGGCGACTGCTTTTCAAAGATGTTAGGCAATAAAATTCTACCATCAATTCTGTCATCAATTACAACTGGATTATTGATTGTCACGTGTTGATAAGTAAGATATGTTTTTAAATTCTGATCAGTGAATGCTGGTGCTGCATCATCCCAGTACCTGTTGTTTTGCTGCTGGTGGCGGACGTAGTCAATGCAGTGGCTGTTGTTGTGCTTGGTTCTGAGAATGAAATGAAGATGTGACATCAATGGATATTGAAAGGAAATTGTTTCATAATGCATGTCAAGTGCAGCATAATGCATGTCAAGTGCAACATGGAAAATTAAACTGATGAGAAGTAATGCTTCCAAGGATTCAATGAATGATTGCGTGGTTAATCATTGGAGTTCTGATGAAAATTTGGAATCATGAAAAATGATATTTTTCACAGAGGTGATGGGTAAATGGAGTAAGCATCCATATAAAGTGGTTGAGATAATAACAATTATATTATTTAAAAGAGACTTGGACAGATGCATGGATTCGAAAGTTTAGAGTAATATGGAACCATCGTGGGCAAATGGAGCTAACTTCAATGGTTGATCATCCGTGGCTTGGACATATTGGACCGTGGAGATTATTTCCATTCTGATTGACACAATGACTCTCTAAGTCTAAGGGGGGTTGACAAGGCAAGTTTAATCAATATTTCCAAACAGAAGACTTTCTTACATTACTTTAATGCTGGCAGCACACACAGACTTTCTACAGACAGGATAACTATATACAAGACATCTCCCTTTGTCCTGTGAAGCGCCACCTGTTGCATGGGAGGAGCAACAGGTCCTCCCACCCCATACAGTCCACCAAACATCACATTACTCATGCCCAGATTTGGAGTACAAGTTGTAATTTATGGTACCTGTCTCTGTTGATGTTGATTCAGTTGTATAAGGGGTTGTCATTGTACTTTGGTCTGTGGATGTGCTTAATTCTGTGGTTGCAGAAATTGGCGAACCTTCACATATGCAGAGAAATATCAGTTAAAATACATGGCAGCACTCTCATGACTAGACTTGTAAAATGTCACTGGAATTCTAAACTGACATTAAATATATATTTTTTAATCTGATGACGTGTATTAGTGACATACAATCATGTAAGTTGTAACTGGTGCATTTGATTGACATATTTTCCAAACAAAGAAGCATCCACGATAATAGAAATGGTAAATTAATAATTGTCTGACTTACATTATTGACTTTTATGACTACTTGTATGACATTTCTATATAAACTATAGGGCTGATTACAATGTCGACGACTTTTCAAAGTGAATTCCAGATGTTAGGCAACAATATTCTACTCGAGTTTTCAGCTACACATGTAAAATGTACCTGGATGTCCAAGCTGATATTATTTTTTGTTTAAACATGTAAGTGGTAACAGGTGCAATGGATTTGCTGGTATTTTCCAAACAAATAACCATCCATGATATTAACAAATAACCTACATAAATTATAACTGATGAGATGTAATGTTACCAAGAATTCAATGAATAATTGCATGGATAACATTTAGAGTTCTAAAGATACCTAGCAATTATGATAAATCACTTTAAATTATTTTTTTCTCAGTGTTCTGCTTTGATTTGTCACCACGTTATGGTACAATGTTTAATGCAGTTGTCTTCAACTGAAAATACTGAAATTGTGCATGCAAATGTTATTGAGCATTAGGTGTTAAATTTATAATTCTCTATCCATAGTTACCTAAATAATCTAGCCCTTTCTGACCAATCAACTGCATGAAAATCATTTTGCACAAGTCCATAACTCTTCCAAATATCCCTAGCTATCTGAAATTTGGCTAGTTCATTTTAGTATTGTTTTTCAAGGCCAGCATTTTGTACAAAACTGCAATATGTTTCAGTATAACCAGTACAAAGTGCTGATCTGCACACAAATGTTGGGCAGGCTATACTTTATTTCTCCGATTGAAGGATGATGAAGGTTGATCTGATAGATTTGTGTAAATCATGTTGAAATAGAGGTGTGAATGAACAGATTCTTTACCCAGGTTGGGTATGTAGTATTGTGGGGCACTGATTTACGGATATAGATATAATGAGAACCTGTTCTGAACTTTTTCACCGAGGGTGATGAATGAATGGAGCAAGCATCCACATGATGTGGTTGAGGCAGGAACAATGATATTATTTAGAAAAGATTTGGACAGGTGCATGGATTGGAATGTTTTAGAGTGATATGGAGCTAGCTTCAATGGCTGATCAACCGTAGCTTGGACATATTGAGCCATAGAGACTATTTACATTTGCTTGACACAGTTGCAAATATTTGTAGTACATGTTGTAATTTAAATATAAGTTAAAATACACTAAAATGTTCTTGGAGGTCCTAGGTGACTTTAATTATTTGTTTTTTAATCTGATGATGCATATTGACATCATGCAATAATGCAGTAACTGGAGCTTTTGAACTGCTGCTATTTTTCAAACAAAGAAGCATCCACGATATTAACAAATAATAAATGAATAATTTCCTGACTTTCATTATTGGCTTATTTGACTACTTGCATGATATTTCTACTTAATCAATTGGGTTGTTTAAAATGGCGACTGCTTTTCAAAGTGAGTTAAAGATGTTAGGCAATAAAATTCTACTTCTGTCATCAATTACAAATGCATTATTGATTGTCACGTTGTGATAGTGTAAGATTGGGGTGGAAGATTGAAACCTTCACGTGGTCCGCCTTGTTTCGACTAATGCAATCAACTCGACGTGCACAAACAGAAGATCAAATAGAACAAGTGTTCAAGAAGGAACTGCAGATGCTGGAAGATCGAAGGTACACAAAAATGCTGGAGAAACTCAGCGGGTGCAGCAGCATCTATGGAGCGAAGGAAATAGGCAACGATTCGGGTCAAAAACATTCTTCAGACTGATGGGGGGTGGGGGGGAGAAGGAAGGAAAAAGTGATGAGAAGGAGCCCGAGGGCGGGGGGATGGGAGGAGACAGCTCGAGGGTTATGGAAGGGGAAGAGACAGCAAGGGCTAGCAAAATTGGAGGTCCTAGGTGACATTAATTATTTGTTTTTTAATCTGATGATGCATATTGACATCATGTAATAATGCAGTAACTGGAGCATTTGAACTGCTGCTATTTTTCAAACAAAGAAGCATCCATGATATTAACAAATAATAAATGAATAATTTCCTGACTTTCATTATTGGCTTATTTGACTACTTGCATGATATTTCTACTAACACCGGAAATTGGAGGAACAGCACCTCATATTCCGCCTGGGTTGTTTGCGTCCGGTGGCATGAACATTGAATTCTCCCAATTTTGCTAGCCCTTGCTGTCTCCTCCACTTCCTTAACCCTCGAGCTGTCTCCTCCCATCCCCCCGCCTTCGGGCTCCTCCTCCTCCCTTTTTCCTCCCTTCTCCCCCCCACCCCCCATCAGCCTGAAGAAGGGTTTCGACCCGAAACGTCGCCTATTTCCTGCGCTCCATAGATGCTGCTGCACCCGCTGAGTTTCTCCAGCATTTTTGTGTACCATCAAATAGAACAAGTTGTCCTACAACTTTAGGCTGTGCACGCCACACGAAAGAAGAAGAGTGTAAGATTTTTTTTAAAGTTTGATCAGTGAATCCTAGTGCTGGATCATCCTAGTACCTGTTGTTTCGCTGCTAATGGCGGATGTAGTCGATGCAATGGCAGTTGTTGTACTTGGTTCTGAGAATGAAATGAGGATGTGACATCAATGGATTATTGAAAGGAAATTGTACTCTTTTTGTTTCATAAAGCATGCGAAGTACAACAGTGAAAATTAAACTGACGAGAGGATGCATATTTGCAACATGCAATCATGTAGGTGATATCTGGGTGCAGGGGATAGGGTGCTATTTTGCAAACATAGAATTATCCATGTGATATCAATGAAAATTGCAGTGGAAATGGAAAGTAAATTGGACACATTGTTTCATAAAGCATATAAACTGCAGCAGTGAAAATTAAACTGATGAGAAGAAATCTTACCAAGAATCCAACAAATAATTGCATTGGAGTTCTGATGAAAATTAGGAATCATGAAAAATTATTTAAGGAATTTTTAAATCTGTGTTATGCATGGCATTGTCACCATGTTATTGCACAATGTTTAATGTAGTAGTCTTGAACTGAAAATATAGAATTTGTGTATGTAAATTGGATTGAGCATTTCCTGTTAGATTTAACATTCCCTTCCCGTAGTTACCTTTAATTAATTGGATTAACTGATCTTTTTTCACAGAGGGTGATGGGTGTATGGAGCAAGCATCCAGATGATGCGGTTTAGGCAGGAACAATTATATAATTTAAAAGAGATTTACACAGGTGAATGGATTGGTGAGTTACATGGATCTGCCGTGGGCAAATGGAGCTAGCTTCAATGGCTGATCATCCGTGGCTTGGGCCTATTTGCCTTGAGAATATTTTCATTATGTGAGACATATTTGCTCTGTAAGTCTAATGAAGGTTGAAAAGACATTTGTATTATTATTTCCAAATATCCCTTGCCCAGATTTGGAGTACGACTTGTAATTTATGTTACCAGTCTCTGTTGATGTTGATTCACTTGTATAAGAGGTCATCATTGTACTTTGGTCTGTGGATGTGCTTTCTTCTGTGGTTGTAGAAATTGTCGAATCTTCACATTTGCAGAGAAATATCAGTTAAAATACATGGCAGCATACTCATGGCTACACATAAAATGCCCCTGGATGTTCAAGAAGATGGGTTTTAAAAAAATCTGATGATGCATATTAACATTGTACAATCATGCAAGTGGTAACTGGTACATTGGATCTGCTACTATATTCCCAAACAAATAAGCATTGATGATGTTAACAAATAATAAACAAATAATTGCCTGATGATTGGCTTATTTGACTGCTTGCATGATATTCCAACATAAACTATAACTGATGAGATGTAATGTTACCTAGATTTCAAAGAACATGGGTTTTCTGGAGCAAGCATCCATATGAAGTGGGTGTGACAAGAACAGTTATATTATTTAAAAGGGACAGATGAATGGATTAGAAAGTTTAAAGTGATATGGAACCGTCGTGGGCAAATGGAGCTGGCTTCAATGGCTCATTATATTGGACATATTGGACCGTGGAGATTATTTCCATTCGGATTGACACAATTACTCTAAGTCTAGGAGGGGTTGACAAGACAAATTTAATCAATAATTCCAAATTTCCCATGCCCAGATTTGGAGTACAATTCTAAACTGAGATTAATTATTAGATCTTTTGTTCTGATGATGTGTATTAGCAACATACAATCATGTCAGTTGTAACTGGTGCATTTGATCTACTGATATTTTCCAAATAAAGAAGCATCCATGATAATAATAATAATTATTGGCGGCGCACACAGTTGCAGCGGCTCGATGTCCTCCCGGTCAGTGCTTCGTGTTTTTTGTGTATGTGTGCGTGTTGTTTTGTGCCCTGTGTACTTACTGTCGGGCGAACAACGTCTACGGCCGGCAGGATCTTCTTAGGATTGGAGCCGGTCGCGAACGGGGGGTTACCGCCGAGTTTGTCCGCTCATACAAGATCCCGGCGGACATAGCGAGGAGCCCCGACTCTCCGTGGATCACCATCCCCGCGGGGAGGAGGCGAAGGCGGCGCAGAGAGAGAAGGCAAAAGCGAGGCGGCAGGGCCGGTGCTCTGGTCAGGCTACGGAGGCAGCCACTGAAACCACCGCTTCCCAGCCTGTTTCTCACGAACGCCAGATCCCTCGCTAACAAGATGGACGAACTGAGGCTGCAGACTGCAGCTAACAACGCCGTGAAGGACAGCTGTATCCTGTTGATCACGGAGACCTGGCTTCATTCTTTCATTCCGGACTCTGCTATCGAGCTAGCAGGCTACACAGCACAGCGTCATGACAGGACAAGAGACTCCGGTAAGAGCAGAGGTGGAGGGCTCTGTGTGTACGTGAACAACACCTGGTGTACAAACACAGTGATTGTGGACAGTCACTGCTCCCCGAACCTGGAGTATGTGACTGTTAAATGCAGGCCCATTTATCTCCCTAGAGAGTTTACTGTTGTCATGATAACTGCTGTGTACATACCACCGGATGCCAATGCTAACTCGGCTATCGGATATTTGTATGGTAGCACTAGCAGTCAACAGAGCATATATCCTGATGGTGTTCACATCATAGCAGGGGACTTTAACCATGCGGACTTGAAGAAAATGCTCCCCAAATTCTACCAGCATGTTAAATGTGCTACAAGAGGAGCTAACACACTGGACAAGGTCTACTCCAACATCAAGCTGGGCTACAGGGCTAGACCACTACCACACCTGGGTCAGTCGGACCATATCTCCCTGTTTTTAATTCCTGCATATGCCCCCCTCAGGAAAACCGCTCCTACACAAATCACAAAGACCATCACAACCTGGCCTGATGGTGCATCTCAGCAGCTGCAGGACTGCTTCGACAGGACCAACTGGGATGTGTTTGAACACCGGGACCTGGAGGTGTTCACAGACAGTGTACTGTGTTACATTAAAAACTGCATGGACACGGTCACAGTGGACAAACGCATCCGGGTCTACCCCAACCAGAAGCCCTGGATGACCCGGGAGGTCCAGCAGCTGTTAAAAGAGAGGAACACCGCTTTTAGGTCTGGCGATAGGGCTTTATACAGCACGGCCCGAGCTAACCTGAAGAGAGGCATCAGAGAGGCCAAATCAGACTACAGGAGGAAGATAGAGGACCACCTGGACAGTAACAACAGCAGGCAGGTGTGGCTGGGGATCCAGTATCTCACCAACTACAAGACCAACCTTGGAGCTGCTGAAGGTGACGCCTCGTTGGCAGAGGAGCTGAACCTCTTCTTTGCTCGCTTTGAAGTGGAGCCACCCGAGACAGCCACATCACACCACATGGTCCACAGCAGCCTAACCCTCAAGATAGAGGAGCATGAGGTGAGGCGAACGCTGCGGGCCATCAATCCAAGGAAGGCTACTGGACCCGACGGCGTCTCTGGACGCGTGCTGAAGGACTGCGCTGACCAGCTGGCTGGAGTCTGTACGAGGATTTTCAACCAGTCTCTGGCCCAGTCCACTGTTCCACCCTGTCTGAAGTCCGCAACCATAGTCCCCTTGCCCAAAAAAACCCACATTTCCAGCCTCAACGACTACCGGCCAGTCGCACTCACACCAGTGGTGATGAAGTGTTTTGAAAAACTGGTCCGGGGTCACATCACATCACTCCTGCCCCGAAGCTTTGACCCCCACCAGTTTGCGTACAGAGCGAATAGATCTACAGAGGACGCTGTAGCCACAGCTCTCCATGCTGCACTGTCCCACCTGGAGCAGCGGGGGAGCTACGTGCGGATGCTCTTTGTGGACTACAGCTCTGCCTTTAATACCATCCTTCCCCACAAACTGGTGGACAAACTGGGGGACTTGGGACTTCCACACTCCACCTTCATGTGGATAAATAGCTTCCTGTCGGGTCGCAGCCAGAGAGTCAGAGTGGGCCATCACACATCCACGGCCCTCAGCCTCAGTACCGGCTCTCCACAGGGCTGCGTGCTGAGCCCCCTGCTCTACACCATCTACACACATGACTGCACCCCCGCCCACCACAGCAACACCATTGTCAAATTTGCGGATGACACTACGGTGGTGGGACTCATCTCCGGGGGGGACGAGTACGCCTACCGGGATGAGGTGGAGCAGCTGACAGTGTGGTGTGGAGAAAATAACCTGCTCCTCAACACCTTAAAGACAAAGGAAATAATAATAGACTTCAGAAAGAATAAAATGGACATGGTATCATTAATTATCAGAGGGGACTGTGTGGAGAGGGTGGCGGATTTCCGCTTCCTGGGAATCCATATTGAGGAGGACCTGACGTGGAGCGTGAACACCTCTGCGCTGCTGAAAAAGGTCCAGCAGAGACTGCACTTCCTGAGGGTGCTCAGGAAGAATAACATCACTCAGAGACTGCTGCTGTCCTTTTATCGGTGCTCCATTGAGAGCATCCTAACATACTGTGTATGCGTATGGTACACCAGCTGCACAGCGGCTCAGAGGAAAGCGCTCCAGAGGGCCATTGACAACGCCCAGAGGATTGTCGGCTGCCCTCTCCTTACCTTGGAGGACTTACACAGTTCCCGCTGCATCAAAAAATCCCAGAGTATTATAAAGGACATTTCCCACCCCGGACACTCCCTGTTTGAACTGTTACCGTCAGGCAGACGGTACAGATCTACAAGGACAAGGACAAACAGACTTAAAAACAGTTTTTACCCCACTGCTATAAAGGCACTAAATGTAGCCGCCAAGGAACGCAGGGGCGATACATACTAAGAGACTGTGAAATCGACAGAAGGATGTAGGGCTGGGTGTTTATGCGTGCTATTTTTATGATATTTATTTTAGTTGTTTATCTTTTTTTAAATATTTTACCTTGTATGTATCGTTAGCTTTTAGAAATGTTTGAATGGTGCACTGACTGGCTGACATTTTACAATTTCGTTGTACATGGTTCATGTTACAATGACAATAAAGAAACTATTCTATTCTAAATTAATAATTGTCTGACTTTCAATATTGACTTTTCTGACTACTTCTATGATATTTCTACATGAGGTATAGGGTTGATTACAATGGCGACTACTTTTCAAAGTGAATTCCAGATGTTAGGCAACAATATTCTACTCTACTCTATTCTACTGAAGAAGGGTTTCGGCCCGAAACGTTGTCTTTTTCCTTCGCTCCATAGATGCCGCTGCACGAGCTGAGTTTCTCCAGCTTTTTTGTGTAACTAATATTCTACTCAAGTTATCATTATATTTCTGTCATGGATTACGACCCATTATTGATTGTCACGTGTTGATAAATAATGTATTTTTAAAAAGTTTGATCAGTGAATCCTGGTGCTGCATTATCCTCGTACCTGTTGTTTCGCTGCTGGTGGCGGACGTAGTTGATGCAGTGGCAGTTGTTGTGCTTGGTTCTGAGAATGAAATAAAGATGTGACATTAATGGAAATTGAAAGTGAATTAAACACTCTTTTGTTTCCTAAAGTATGTGGAAATTAAACATGTGAAATAAATTAGAGGGATATAGAACTGCCATTGTCAAATAGAGCTCGATTCAATGGCTGATCATCCGTGTCTTGGACATATTGGGCCATAGAGACTATTTCCATTCTGTGTGACATAATTGCTGTCTGAGTCTAAGGATGGTTGACAAGACAAGCTTGATCATTTGCCCAGATTTGGAGTACAAGTTGTAATAATGCATCTGGTACCTGTTGATGTTGATGTTGATTCTGTTGTATAAGAGGTTATTGTTGTACTTTGGTCTGTGGACGTGCTTTCTTCTGTGGTTGCAGAAATTGTTGGATCTTCACATATACAGAGAAATATCAGTTTAAATACATGGCAGCACTCTCATTGCTACACTTGTAAAATGTCCCTGCATGTTCAAGCTTATTATTTTTTGTTTAATCTGATGATGCATATTAACATCATGCGATCATGTAAGTGGTAACTGGCGCAATCGATCTGCTAGTGTTTTCCAAACAAATAGACATCCATGATATTAAAAATAAACTACATTAACTATAACTGATGAGATGTAATGTTACCAAGAACTCAACAAATAATTGTATGGATAACAATTTGATTTCTGAAGATACCTACGAATTACGATAAATTACTTAATAGAATGTTCTTCTCAGTGTGCTGCTTTGATTTGTCACCACATTATTGTTCAATGCAGTAGTCTTCAACTGAAAATACTGAAGTTGTGCATGCAAATTTGACTGAGCATTAGCTGTTGGATTTATCATTCTCTCTCCATAGTTATCTAAATAATCTTGCCCTTTCTGATCAATCAACTGAAATCTTTTTTTGCACAAGTCAATAACTCTTCCTAATATCCCTTGTTATCTGGAATGTGGCTAGTTCATTTTTGTATTGTTTTTCAAGGCAAGCACTTTGTACAAAACTGCAATATGTTTGAGGATATAACCAGTATAAGAGCTGATCTGCACACATATGTTGGTCAGGCTTTACTTTATTTCTTGGATTGAAGGAGGATGAAGGTTGATTTGATAGATTTGTGTAAATCATGTTGAAATAGTATTAATGAACAGAGTCTTTACCCAGGTTGGGTATCTAGTATGGTAGGCTACTGATTTTAGGTTGGAGGGAATAGATATAATAAGAACCTGATCTGAACTTTTCACCGAGGGTGATGGTAGTATGGAGCAAGCATCCAGATGAAGTGGTTGAGGCAGGAATCATTATATTATTTAGAAGAGATTGGCCAGGTGCATGGATTGGAACATTTTAGAGTAATATGGAACCGCCGCGGACAAGTGGAGCTAGCTTCAATGGCTGATCAACTGTGGCTTGGACATATTGTGCCGCAGCGACTATTTTCATTCTGTATGACACAATTACTCTCTGGGTCGAAGAGCAGTTGAGAAGAAAAGTTTTACCATTATTTCTGAATTTCCCTTGCCCAAATCTGGTGCACTAGATGTGATTTATGGTACCTGTCTCTGTTGATGTTGATTCTGTTGTATAAGTGGCCATCATTGTACTTTGGTCTGTGGATGTGCTCTCTTCTGTGGATGTAGATATTGACGAATCTTCACATATACAGAGAAATATCAGTTAAAATACATGGCAGTATACTCATGGCTACACATAAAATTTCCCTGGATGTCCAAGAAGAGGTTATTTTTTTAAAATCTGATGACGTATATTAACATCGTACAATCATGTAAGTGGTAACTGGTACATTGGATCTGCTACTATTTTCCAAAACGAATAAGCATCGATGATGTTAACAAATAATAAATGTATAATTGCCTGACGTTCATTATTGGCTTATTTGACTGCTTGCATGATATTCCAACATAAAATATAACTGATGAGATGTAATGTTACCTAGAATTCAAGGAACATGGGTATTGGGAGCAA
Source organism: Amblyraja radiata (assembly GCF_010909765.2). Classification (NCBI taxonomy): domain Eukaryota; kingdom Metazoa; phylum Chordata; class Chondrichthyes; order Rajiformes; family Rajidae; genus Amblyraja; species Amblyraja radiata. The sequence continues at coordinate 53,003,672 of NC_045968.1, forward strand.
GCATCCATATGAAGTGGTTGCGACAAGAACAGTTATATTATTTAAAAGAGACTTGGACAGAAAAATGGATTAGAAAGTTTAGAGTGATTTGGAACCGTCGTGGGCAAATGGAGCTGGCTTCGATGGCTGATCATATTGGACATATTGGACCGTGGAGATTATTTCCATTCGGATTGACATAATTACTCTCTAAGTCTTGGAGGGGTTGACAAGACAAGTTTAATCAATATTTCCAAATTTCCCATGCCCAGATTTGGAGTACAATTCTAAACTGACATTAATTATTTTATTTTTTATTCTGATGATGTGTATTAGCAACATACAATCATGTAAGTTGTAACAGGTGTATTGATCTACTGATATTTTCCAAACAAAGAACCATCCACGATAATAGAAATGTTAAATTAATAAGTCTGACATATTATTGAGTTTTTTGACTACTTCTATGATATTTCACATAAACTATAGGGTTGATTACAATGGCGACTACTTTTCAAAGTGAATTCCAGATGTTAGGCAACAATATTCTACTCGAGTTATCACTATATTTCTGTCATGGCTTACGACCCATTATTGATTGTCACGTGTTGATAAATTATGTATCTTTTAAAAGTTTGATCAGTGAATCCCGGTGCTGCATTATCCTCGTACCTGTTGTTTCGCTGCTGGTGGCGGATGTAGTCGATGCAGTGGCAGTTGTTATGCTTGGTTCTGAGAATGAAATAAAAATGTGACATTATTGGAAATTGAAAGTGGATTAAACACTTTTTGGTTTCCTAAAGTATGTAAAGAGCAGCAGTGAAAATTAAACATGTGAAATAAATTAGAGTGAAATGGAACTGCCATTGTCAAATAGGGCTCGATTCAATGTCTGATCATCAGTGTCTTGGACATATTGGGCCATAGAGACTATTTCCATTCTGTGTGACATAATTGCTGTCTGAGTCTAAGGAAGGTTGACAAGACAAGCTTGATCATTTGCCCAGATTGTAGTACAAGTTGTTATACTGTATATGGTACCTGTCTCTGTTGATGTTGATTCTGTTGTATAAGAGGTCATCATTGTACTTTGGTCTGTGGACGTGCTTTCTTCTGTGGTTGCAGAAATTGTTGGATCTTCACATGTACAGAGAAATATCAGTTTAAATATATGGCAGCACTCTCATTGCTACACTTGTAAAATGTACCTGGATGTTCAGGCGTATTATTTTTTGTTTAATCTGATGATGCATATTAACATCATGTGATCATGTAAGTGGTAACTGGTGCAATGGATCTGCTAGTGTTTCCAAACAAATAGGCAGCCATGATATTAAAAATAAACTACATAAACTATAACTGATGAGATGTAATGTTACCCGGAACTCAAGAAATAATTGTATGGATAACATTTCGATTTCTGAAGATACCTACGAATTACGATAAATTACTTAATAGAATTTTTTTGGCAATGTTCTGCTTTGATTTGTCACCATGTTATTGTACAATGTTTAATGCAGTAGTCTTCAAATGAAAATACTGAAGTTGTGCATGCAAATTTGACTGAGCATTAGCTGTTAGATTTATCATTCTCTCTCCATAGTTACCTAAATAATCTTGTCCTTTCCGACCAATCAACTGAAATCTTTTTTTGCACAAGTCAATAACTCTTCCTAATATCCCTAGTTATCTGGAATGTGGCTAGTTCATTTTAGTATTGTATTTCAAGGCCAGCACTTTGTACAAAACTGCAATATGTTTGAGGAGATAAGCAGCATAAGAGCTTGGGCAGGCTTTACTTTATTTCTTGGATTGAAGGAGGATGAAGGTTGATCTGATAGATTTGTGTAAATCATGTTGAAATAGAAGTATGAATGAACAGAGTCTTTACCCAGGTGGAGTATCTAGTATTGTAGGGCACTGCTTTAAGATTAGAGGGAATAGATATCATAAGAACCTGATCTGATCTTTTTCACCGAGGGTGATGGATGTATGGAGCAAGCATCCAGATGAAGTGGTTGAGGCAGGAACAATGATATTATATAGAAGAGATTTGGACAGGTGCATGGATTGGAACATTTAAGAGTAGTATGGAACTGCCACGGGCAAGTGAAGCTAGCTTCATTGGCTGATCAACCGTGGCTTGGACATATTGGGCCGAAGAGACTATTTTCATTCTGTATGACACAATACTCTCTGAGTCGAAGAGGGGTTGAGAAGATAAGTTTTACCATTATTTCTAAATTTCCCTTGCCCAAATCTGGTGCACTAGATGTGACTTATGGTACCTGTCTCTGTTGATGTTGATTCTGTTGTAAAAGATGTAATCATTGTACTTTGGTCTGTAGATGTGCTTTCTCCTGTGGATGTAGATATTGTCGAATCTTCACATATACAGAGAAATATCAGTTAAAATACATGCCAGCATACTCATGGCTACACATAAAATGTCTCTGGATGTCCAAGAAGATATTATTTTTTTTAAATCTGATGTTGCATATTAACATCGTACAATCATGGAAGTGGTAACTGGTACATTGGATCTGCTACTATTTTCCAAATCGACTAAGCATCGATGATGTTAACAAATAATAAATGAAGAATTGCCTGACTTTCATTATTGGCTTATTTTACTGCTTGCATGATATTCCAACATAAACTATAACTGATGAGATGTAATGTTACCTAGAAATCAACGAACATGGGTATATGGGGCAAGCATCCATATGAAGTGGTTGCAACAGTTATATTATTTAAAAGAGGCTTGGACAGATGAATGGATTAGAAAGTTTAGAGTGATTTGGAACCATCGTAGGCAAATGGAGCTGGCTTCAATGGCTGATCATATTGGACATATTGGACCGTGGAGATTATTTTACTTCGGAGTCACGTGAGTGATTCCGTGAAGAGCCCGCCATTTCGCATGCGCGTCATTATATCTGACGCATGACGCAACGACTGGCTGGCAGGTGCATTGCTCCTTCCAGCGGTAAGCTTAAACCTTCAGGTAAGTTTTGTACTTATTACCAGGTTCTCTTTTTTCTTGCAGGAATTTCTTCTTACAGAAGTTTCCTGCTGAATATTTTCAGGGCGAAATCCGGATAGGCCGCGGGGAAACCGGTTATGGACCGTGGGCAGATCCCAGTCCGGACCGCGGAAGCGCTGGTAGCCGGCGACCATCGGGTTCACTACCCCAGTCGCTGACAATGCAGTCAGCGGCTCCCAGACTGCTGTGGTGCCCATGAAAGGGGGGTAAATCCAATAATAAGTTGGTCAGGGCTATGGACTCGGGCGAGTCGAGCCAGGAGGGTTCCCCTCCTTCAATGGGTAGCGTCTTCGGACGTCTAACCCACATGGAGCACCTGATGGAGAAGTTGCTCCACAATGATATGCTCCAAAGGATGGAGTTATATCACCCGGGTCTCCTCGGGCACCCGCGGCAGCAGCACCTGTTTCAGTGCTGCACAATGTCTCCCTCTCTGAGGAGGGGAGCATTTGGGGTCAGTTTTCTGACTCATGAGTTCGAAGGTATAGCCGGAGAGCATACCACGAGGCACGAAGGGGCCTGCGGTAGCGCCTCAGGGCTGCCTTCGAATCTCCCTCTCGGTGGAGGGGAGTGCGAGTGGTCAGTGTGTAACTTGACTTCAAATTTGAGAGTATGTCCGTGGAACATACTGTAGCACATGTGTATGGCTTCAAGGAAATCCTCGCAAATGAAGGTGTTGTGCCAGAAGAGTTTGTTACCAGCCGTTGGCAGAAATCCGGGAAGGGGCCAGAGTTCCCCTCACGCAACAAATGCCGGCAGTAAACAGTGCTATCAAGGGTGACATTGGAGGGGGCATGAAATCCAGGATGAAACCAGCCGCCAAATCTTCTCTTCAGGTAAGACTTATTTAACAGGTAATACCTGCATGAGGAAGCAAAGGCTGTCGGAATAATCAAGGTACTGACGTCAAGCAAAGCTTCATCGATATGGCGACGACACACCCCACGCCTTTATCGGCAGTAAGCAGTTCACTGAAGCTGGTGGCAGCCTGAAAGCTGGGCAGAGGTCTTTCAGGCCAAGGCCCAAGCCGGCCTCAGGAAATATATGGAATCCATGCACCCTCCTAGTCCTACTCTCCAATCAAGGACAGAAATAGAACCCACATCAGGAGCCTTTGGGCTTACTATAAGATCACCGGTATGCTGGTGTAGGAGGTAGGTAGGTCTGGTACCGGGTGTAGGTTGGTCTGGTTCTTCCGAAACATGGGGTATGTGGACCATTTACAAGTTGGTAATATTTACACTTATAACATGAGATTCAGATCCATTTATAACTAAAATGATAACATGTGATTAGTTTATACTGCACAGTATATAAGGTTTCCAAGCATGGCTTGGAATTTGGGCCAGAGTTGTCTTTCAAGGCAGGCTCAGTATTATGGCCAGGATTGCCTATCAAGACAGGCTCGGAAATAAGGCCAGAGTTGGCTTTCGAGGCAGGCTCAGAATTATGGCCAGAGTTGTCTTTCGAGACAGGCTCGGGAATCTGGCCAGAATTGTCATTCGAGGCAGGCACGGAATTATGGCAGGCGTGGCCTATTCATTGTGAAAGATGAAGGATGTCGGTTCATCCTTGATTAACTCGCATGTGCTATATAGACATTTCAGAATAGGGAACTTCGTTACTGTCTCACAACTTATTTCCATAGGATCTTTATAGCATGCATCGATCTCAAAGATACATACTATTAGGTCCCATTCACAGGGATCACCGGAGACATTTGAAATTTCAGTGGATGGGGCAATGATAACAGTTAAAGCGTTGCAAAATGGGCTAACTTCAGCTCCCAGGTTATTTACCAAATTACTAAACTGGTGCTTGGACTGCTCAGAGCTCAAAAACATTTGTTATGGCTTATCTGGATGATATTGAAAACGCTGTATTTTGCTAAAATCAACTGTTTCAGCCGCAAACTATATTTGAGAAATTGAGGTTCCTCATCCATCCAGTTAAATTTAAATTGATACCAACTAGAGTTATTGATTATTGGGATCTACCTCGAGCTATTAATTTGTCTGTGACTCTGCCCTAGGGCAAGAGATTGGAACCAAAATTCTTGTAACAACCTTGTTGTTATGAAGCAGCCTTCTATTCATCGTGTAATTGGCAATATAGTAGCTGTGTTTCTGCTGTGCAAATTGGGCCTTTCCATTATCAGAACTTACAACATGCAAAGAAGTAACCTCTCTGGTGCCATGTAGGTCATTGTTAACAGACCTATGCTATTACCAGCTGAGTACCAAAGTCACAATTGTGGACGAACAATATTCAGCATTGCTCCAGTAGGTTTTGGTCAGTAAATTTTCAGTTATAATATGAACTGATGCAAGTGCTCAAAGATGGAAAACTACGAGTGTAATCTCTAGTTAAGGAGGCAGATGGGATTTGCATGATTAACCAATTATTCAGTTGTTGGTATCAACTACCTATAGACACTAGGTGCATTCTATGGGTTAAAGGGTTATTGTGCAAATAGGCATAATCTGCATGTTCAATTCTTAGTTGGTACACTGTGGTGGTGGCATATGTTAGTCACATGGATGCAATGAAATCAACGTATCCTGCCATATTTACCTAACCTCATTTGGTGCTGGTGTATCATCATGTAAAATCATGACAACACAGAATGGATGTTGGATCACAAGTATTTTATGACATTATGGCTCGATGGAACACCAAATATCGATATGTTTGTATCCAGGCTCATTCACCGGTTGCAAACATGTTCTTTTATGTCTTTTCTCCATTTTTGCTTCATCAGTCGGGCCTTGCAATAAATTCAGCAAGATCCTGCTTCAGGTTTTTTCGTACTGTCTGACTGACCTATGCAGCTAAAGTTCCTGCTTATGTTGGAATATAATGGAACCTTATATGGTTATTCTAAACATAAAACTTTGCTGGTTCAGCCTGTGACTTGGGAAACCAGCCTCTGCATGATAAAATCAAGTCATTGGCTTGCAGACTCTGAGAATCTGCTCCTGCGGCTCGGATTAACACACAGATCCATGTGTGTGCTCACTGCAGAGTGCAGGGATAGCACCAAAAAGGCAGCACATTTCCTCTTCAGGAGATGGGAAGCGTTTTGTTTAAATTATAATGTTACATTTAATATAGCACAGATAACTGACGTCTTGGAGTTCATTTTCAAATGGGTCTTTGACAATAAATTAAGTTATTGTGCCATTAACTGTGCCAAACGTGCCTTCTCATCACATTTGCTGCAGCGAACGGGACCCACTCTGTCGTGTCTCACCCTCTGATATCCAATTTATAAAGGATATCTTTAACACAAGTTCGCACAGGCGCAAATACAGCGAAGTAACGGATATTGACATTGTGTTAACACTACTTCACCAGGGGGCTCCAGCTACATCCTTATCTTTGGCCCGGCTCTCATAAGGTAGTTATCCTCATGGCGCTTGTCTCAGCGCAACGGGTTCAGTCACTAAATAATTGCGACTGGACAGGATGGTTACATCTGCAAATAATATAATATTTTATGTTTATGATTTAGTTAAGCAGAGCAGACCAGGGTCGTCAGGTCTCAAACTAGTTTTTGAAATGCATACCCCAGGGACCATCAGTTATGTGTGGTCATACATATACAACAATAGGTCAAGGTCACCAAAAGCCTTAGAGGCTGTGAACTAACAATTTTTTTTACAAAAAGCCTCATAAGAAGGTATCAGTTCAGACAATCTCCAGTGGTTAAATCGGGTTTTTGGCATATGCAGGAGTACATACTAATATTTTCAAATCTCACTCCACCAGGGCTGCTACAACATCAGCAGCAAGGGTTATGTATGTTCCGCTGGACCACATCCTAGCGGCTGCAGGATGGTCAAATGAACAAACTTTCCAAACATTTTATCATAACCCATTGCCAGACCAGGGGTATTTGCCAACTACTGCAATGTCCAGACCTGACCAACTCACTTAAGCAATAAGAGATGGATCAATGGGCCAGAGTTTCTCTGTAAGTCAGACAGAGAATGGCCAAAACTTGAGCTGCGATTTGAAATATCTGCTAATGATCCGTAAATTAAACAAAACATCACAGTGAACGTTATTGCTAAAAATCCTATTATTCTCTCGAAGGATTATCACACTTCAACATTATTATTACATCATATCCATGAGTTGATCAGACATTGAGGAAGAGGTTTCATGCTATCAAAACTTTGGGCTTTTGTGTTTTGGACTATATACTGTGAATCATGCCTGATGTTAAGGGTTTGGTGCGCATGGTCTGACTTCAAACTAAAAACAATGTTTTAATAAGACCAATAATCAAGTTATGCTTGGTTCTAGAAGGCGAAGGTGAAGATGGAACAATTAGGGGCTGGTATTTAGTGGCCATTTGGGTTAATTTTGTGTGTCATAAATTATGGCATTTGCCTTTAAATTTTGTCTGCCTGTAATTATGTGGGTGGGAATTATTGCGTAATCGGAGGCATTTTTGCTGGGATTCTTGCGCAGAAGCTGTTAGCTTTTTAGTTTAGTTTGGAGAAAGCATGGCAAGAAAGAATATCTTTGGACCATGCAGAAACACCCGGAGTTTGACTAAGGTTAAAATGTACGGGCCAAAGAAGAAGGTTGGTTGAATATCTTACTATCTTGCTTTGAAAAAAAAATAAATATTAATCAAGATTATGAAGATTATCAATGTGTTATGAAGATTTATCTTTCGAGAGGCTTTGAATGTCCCGTGGAGAGCTCCCATGTACAAACGACACACTCTCCTCACCCCATGTTTTCTCCTAGTGGCTAGAGGAGGCAATTTCTTGAACGATATAATAATCTGCGACAATACTCTGGGGCATTGGATCTGTTGCTATGTCCCAAATAAAGAAGCACCCATAATATTAACAAATAATAAATTAATAATTGCATGACTTTCATTATTGGCTTATTTGACTACTTGCATGGTATTCCTACATAAACTATTAGGTTGATTACAAGGGCAACTGCTCATCAAAGTGAAAGCAAGATGTTACACAAAAAAATCTACACTCTTTATCTGTCATCCATTACGACAGTAATATTCATTGTCATGTGGTGGTAAGTAAGATAAGTAAGATGCAGTGACTGTTGACGTGCTTGGTTCTGTGAATGAAATGAAGGTGTGACATCATTCGTCTGATTGACACAATTACTCTCTGAGCAAAGAGGGGTTGACGAGACAAGTTTAATGATTATTTCCAAATTACCCTTGCCCAGATTTGGAGTACAAGTTGTAATTTAAATATAAGTTAACATCTACTGTAAAATGACCTTGGAAGTCCAAGATGACTTATTATTTGCTTTTTAATCGGACGATGCATATTGACAAAATGCAATCATGTAACTAGTTACTGGAGCATTTGATCTGCTGCTATTTTTCAAACAAAGAAGCATCCCGAATATTAACGAATAATAATTGAATAATTTCCTGACTTTCATTATTGGATTATTTGACTACTTGCATGATATTCCTACTTAATCTATTGGGTTGTTTAAAATGGCGACTGCTTTTCAAAGTGAATTAAAGATGTTAGACAATAAACTACTACTTCTGTCATCAATTACAACTGCATTAATGATTGTCACGTGTTGATAAGTAAGAATTGTTTTTAAATTCTGATCAGTGAATGCTGGTGCTGCATCATCCTAGTACCTGTAGTTTCGCTGCTAGTGGCGGACGTAGTCGATGCAGTGGCAGTTGTGCTTGGTTCTGTGAATGAAGTGAAAATATTACTATAATGGATAATTGAAAGGAAATTGTACTCTTTTTGTTTCATAAAGCATGTAAGTAAAGCAGTGAAAATTAAACTGATGAGAAGATGCATATTTGCAACATGCAATCTTGTACATTTTATCTGGGTGCAGGGGATAGGGTGCTATTTTGTAAACATAGATTTATCCATGTGATATCAATGGAATTTGCAATGGAAATGGAAAGTAAATTGGACACATTGTTTCACAAAGCATGTAAACTGCAGCAGTGAAAATTAAACTGACGAGAAGTAATGTTACCAAGAATCCAACGAATAATTGCATTGGAATTCTGATAAAAATTAGGAATCATGAGAAATGATTTCATGGAATTTTAAAGTCTGTGTAAAGGGGCTGTCCCACTTGGGCAGCCTAATCCATGAGTTCTGGCGAGTTTGGCCTCGACTCATGCTCGCAGCATGGTCGATATGAGGTCGTAGGAGGTCTTCGTAACTCTCCTTCATGCTCGAGAGTTGTCTCTGCGTACTCGAGCCCACAACTAGGTCACAGCATTTTTTTCAATGTGTTAAAAAATGCCTGCAAGTAAAAAAAGGTCGCCGTGGAAAAAATCTATACTTTTTTTACTCGTAGGTTTAGTCGTAGTAGGTCGTAGTAGGTCGACATGTTAGTCGTAGGTAATCGAGAATAGTCGAAGGTAGTCATAGATAGTCTTCATCATAGTTGAAGGGAGGTCGAAGGAGATCGAAGGAGGTCGTCTTCACTCTCCACTGTTTGGTGGCCAATTTTCCCGAAGTTAGTCGTAGCTAGTCGACGCTGGTCTCCAACATAGTCGAAGGAGGTCGAAGGAGGTCTTTTACAAGATCGAAGGAGGTCTTCAACGTCATTTTTTCAAACTCTTCAAAACTCGCCAATTAGGTCGCCCAAGTGGGACAGCCCCTTTATGCATGGCATTGTCACCATGATATTGCACAATGTTTAATGTAGTAGTCTTGAACTGAAAATATAGAATTTGTGCATGCAGATTGGATTGAGCATTTCCTGTTAGATTTAACATTCTCTTTCCGTAGTTACCTTTAATTAATTGGATTAACTGATCTTTCTCACAGAGGGTGATGGGTGTATGGAGCAAGCATCCAGATGAAGTGGTTGAGGCAGGAACAATTATATTATTTTAAAAAGATTTGGACAGGTGCATGGATTGGAAAGTGTTAGAGTGATGCGGAATGCCCGTGGGCAAATGGAGCGAGCTTCAATGGCTGATCATCCATGGCTTGGACCTATTGGGACATAGAAATTATTTCCATTCAGTTTGACACAATTATGCTCCGAGTCTAAGATGGGTTGAGAAGATAAGTTTTATCATTATTTCCAAATTTCCCCTGTGCAAAATCGGTGTACTAGATGTGATTTATGGTACTTTTCTCTGTTGATGGTGATTCTGTTGTATAAGAGGTAACCGTAGCACTTTTGTCTGTGGATGTGCTGTCTTCTGTAGTTGCAGAGATTGTAAAATCTTCACATATGCAGAGAAAAATCAGTTAAAATACATGGCAGCACTCTCATGGCAACATTTCTACACTTGGAAAATGTCCATGGATGTCCAAGCTGACTTTAATTATTTGTTTTTATCTCATGATGCATATTAACCCCAAACAATGAAGCATCTATGATATTACAACTGATAAATGATTACTTGTCTGATTATTATTATCAGGATATTTGATTACTTGTATGACATTCCTACTTAAATTATTGGGTTTATTACAATGGTGACTGCTTTTCAAACTGAAATCCAGATGTTGGCCAACAAAAATTTACTCCAGTTATCACTCTTTTTCTATCGTCAATTACAACAGCATTATTGTTGTCACGTGTTGCTAAATGAGTTACTTTTAATATTATCTACCCAAAAGTTACGTGAATGAATGAACCATTTCTGACCAATCAACTGCCTGTAATTTTTTTTCCTATTACCCTTAGTTTTCTGGAATGTGGCTAGTTTGTTTTACCATTGTTATTCCAGGCCGGCACTTTGGACAAAACTGGAATATGTTTGAAGTGTACACAACACACTCTACACAACTATACACTATACACAAATGATGCAAATGCAACTAGCTTCAATGGCTGTTCATCCATGGCATGCACACGTTGAGCCATAGAGCCTAATTCCATTCTCTGTGAAACAATTATTCTCTGAGCCTCAAGGGGGTTGACAAGAAAGGTTTTACATCTATTTCCAAATTAACCTTGTGCAGATTTGGAGTACAAGTTGTAATTTGTTTTTTAATCTAATGATGCGTATTGACATCACGCAATCATGTAAGTGGTAAATGGAGCATTTGATCTGCTGCTCTTTTTCAAACAAAGAAGCATCCACGATATTAACGGAAAATAAATGAATTATTGCCTGACTTTCATTATTGGCTTATTTGATTACTTTCATGATATTCCGACTTAATCTACTGGGTTGTTTAAAATGGCGACTGCTTTAGAAAGTGAGTTAAAGATGTTAGGCAATAACATTCTACTTCTGTTATCCAGTGAAATCCAGATGTTAGGCGACAAAATTCTACTCCAGTTATCATTTTTTTGTCATCAATTATGACAGTAATATTGATTGTCACGTGTTGAACTATAAGATATCTTTTTAAAGTTTGATCAGTGAATCCTGGTGTTGCATTATCCTAGTACCTGTTGTTTCGCTGCTAATGGCGGACGTAGTCGATGCAGTTGCAGTTGTTGTGCTTGTTTCCGAGAATGAAATGAAGATGTGACATCAATGGATATTGAAAGGAAATTGGACCCTTTTACTTTCATAAAGCATGTAAAGTGCAGCAGTGAAAATTAAACTGATGTGAAGTAATGTCACCAAGGATTCAACAGATGGCAGCGTGATTAACATTTGGAGTTCTGATGAAAATTAGGAACCTTGAAAAATTATTTCATGGAATTATTTAATCTGTGTTTGCTGGGCAATGTTACCATGTTATTGCACAACATTTAATGTAGTATAATTCAACTAAAAATATAGAATTTGTGAAGGCAAATTCGATTGAGCACTTCCTGTCAGAATTAACATTCTCTTTCCGTAGTTGCCATGAATTAACTGGCCAACTCTGACTTGTCAACAATGTGTAAACCCATTTTTGCACAAGTCATGAACTCGTCCAAATTTCCCTAGCTATCTGCAATTTGGCTTGGTCGTTTTTCTGTTGTTATTCCTGGCCAGCGCTTTCGACAAAACCCTCAATATGTTTGAGGATGTAGCCAGGTGTATAAAATCATGAGAGGAATAGATCGGGTAGAAGCTCAGAGTCTCTTGCCCAGAGTAGGGGAATCAATGACCAGATGACATAGGTTTAAGGTAAAGGGGAAAAGATTTAATAGAAATCAGAGGGGTATCTTTTTCACACTAAGGGTGGTGGATGTAGGAAACAAGCTGCAAAAGGAGGTATTTGAGGCAGAGACCATCACAACGTTTAAGAAACAGTTTGATAGGTACATAGCTAGGACAGGTTTGGAGGGATATGGGCCTTCCAAACATAGGCAGGTGGGGCTAGTGAAATTGGGACATGTTGGCCGGTGTGGGCTTGTTGGGCCAAAGGGCTTGTTTCCATGCTGTATGACTCAAATTCAATGAGTAATTGTGTGGATAACATTTGGAGTCCTAAAGATAATTAGGAATCATGAAAAATTATTCATGGAATTTTGTTGTCTGTGTTATGGCATTGTCACCGTGTTATTGTATGATGTTTAATGTAGTAATCTTCAATTGAAAATATTGAATTTGTTCATGCAAATTTGATTGAGCATTTGCCGTGAGATTTGGCGTTATCCATTCATTTGATAGTGTGAACGAACAGAGTCTTTATCTAGGGTTGCGTTTCTAGTACTGGAGGGCACAGTTTTAAGGTGAGAGGGAAAAGGTATAATAACAACCTGAGGGATTGTTTTTCACAGAGGGTGATGGGTATATGGAGCAAGCATCCAGATGAAGTGGTTGAGGCAGAAACAATTATATTATTTAAGAGATTTGGACAGATGCATGGTTTGGGAAGTTTTAGAGTGAGATGGAACTGTTGCGGGCAAATGGAACTAGCTTCATTGGATGCTCAACCGTGGCTTGGACATATTGGGCCATAGAGACTTTTTTGATTCTGTATGACACAATTAGTCTGAAAAGGGTTGACAAGAAAAGTTTTATCATTATTTCCAAATTACCCAAGCAAAGATTTGGAGTGCAAGTACAAATGATGGTACCTGTCTCTGCTGATGTTGATGTTGATTCAATTGTAGAAGAGGCCATCGTTGTAAATTCATCTTGTAAGTTATTGGGGCCAATCCGGACTTGGACAAGGACATGGATATTTTAAAAGACAAATTTGCTGGCTGCAACGGAACCCCCCCCCCCCAATCCACATCAAGAATCAAACCCGTCTGGCCTGTGGACTTGGACATCACACAACGGTGTGAACAGGAAAGGCTGAGACGGAGATAACGAGATTCTCTTGGATACACAAAGGGAGGAACCAAGCCTCAGCAGACGGTGGTAAACAGGCCAGCACAAGCACAATCACCATCGGGGATGATAACGATCAGGCTGAGGGATCATGACATCAGCAAACCCCTTATCATCGGAAGCCTATTGTTCATGCCAGATCGAAACTGGGAAACATCAAAAGAACCCCTTTTATCCAGAGGACCACCTGGGGGTTTCAAAGGAAGCTCAGGTATAAAAGTCGAAGTCAAGCCAGAACTCTCTCTCTCTTCCTGCTCTTCCTGCTCTGCTGGACAGCTCGTGGGCCTGCATCGACTTAGCTGTGAGTATCCTGGTGACCTGGTGAAAATTCCCGAAATAGGATAGAGGTCGAGGGGGAGTAAACTTGTGTTAAAGTAAGTTTCACGACGTGCCCGTTAGTTTTCCATCCATAGTCTTAGTTTAATGCCACTGATTATGTAGTGTTGGTGAGATTCGATTTCTCATTGTTTAATAAAGCCGGTAATTTAGACTTGCTTTGAGTCCATCTTGGTTTCTGTTTTCTCTCATCAGCACGCTCTGGTCAATTCAACCTTTTTATCATATCCCACCATAATTCCGAGGTCTAGAACCTAGGGGAATCCTTTTTGTGGAGTAAAGGGAAACACAAAACCCCTACAGAATGGCGACCATGGCAGGACCTCGGTGGTTTGGGATATGTGATTTGTCAGAGGGGGTGAGAGAACGTAGCAAGATGGAGGTGAGAATCTCCTCTTATCTGTTTAAAAAGATCAATCTCACCAAACAATGGGTGATAGCACTGTTGAGAGCAGAGCAGCCCGCAGAAGCTGCAGCTCAATGGACGGAAAGCAAAGCGTATAGTAAAGGGCAGGAAAAGGCAGTTTGGCTAGCGTGCCTATCACAGCAGGTAGCCAATATGCAGAGACAGATAGATAGACTGGAAGAGCAACTGAGAGACGCTAGGGCCAGCGCTGAAGAAAGCGCTAGAGAAGGGGAAGGGCTATCTGAGGAATGCAGTAAAGCCAGGCAGTGTATTTTGCAGGCGAGGGAGTCCCACAGAAATGCCCAGGAATTCCTCCAATGCCAGGTGGTAGAGGCAAAGGAGCGGGAACGGAACGCCCAGGAACTCCTGGCTCAGAGTACACAGAAGTGCAGGGAGCTGGAGGGAAAGTTCAGGGATATACAAGCAGCATACAGGGTGGCCCGTAGCGAGCTAGGCGATAGTGATCACGGGTCTTGCCAGGCGAGGATAGCGCAGCTGGAGGAGACTCTGTCCAAGACTAGGGGACGGGTTCACCTGGTAGGACCAGGGGGGTCCCCCGGGGGCAGAGGGCTTCCCTCAGCAGATGATTTCCTAGGGGCAAAGGGGAATAGACCACCTCCTGAGGCGCCGGGGATAGGTCCGGGTCGGCAGGTGGGGTTCGGGTTGTCCGGGGAGGGACAGGCCCAAGGAGGGGCGGGAGAGCACCCTCAGTTAGCGGCTTCCGCACCATGTGTAGCACACCACGAGGTGGTGGGGTTACCGATCATGGTGGGAGAGCCAGAGGTAAAGGGGCAACAGCCCAGAGTAGGGCAGATGTGCCTGGCACGGCAAAGGAAATATGGTCCCCCGGTAGGGCAGGCAGATAGGGGGCCCATAGAGAGTGATATCATCATTCCCCATGGGGCACATGTGCTGAGGGGGATGGTGGCTCAGGTTCCCAAGTTAACCAGGGCAGGAGACCCGTCATTGCATTTTATGGAGGTGCAGCAGGCAGCCGACATAAACGATTGCGATGAGGTAGAACGGGTAAAGCTGCTACTGATGACCCTAGATTCATACCTATGCAAGGCGGTGACCTCCAGGGAAGGGGGAAGACCTGAGACATGGGTAGCGGCACAGACAGCGGTTCTGGAGGCCATGGGGTTGAATCAGGGTAGTCCTTTCACCAGGGTGGGGGAGACAAAGCAGCAGGTAGCTGAGTCCCCGGACATGTTCGCAGACAGGCTGTGGGCAGTGTATGAGGGAGCGTGTGGGATGCCTTTAGATAGGCAGAATTTAGATGGGAGAACAGTTCACTGGCTGAAGACTCTGGTGGCGAATTGCCTCCCGCGAGTTAGGGCAAGGGCCGAGCACTGGTTCGACCCAGCTGACCCAAACCTTAACGAGGCGGAGGTGATCAGGAAGCTCACCCTTGCATACCGCAATGGGGAGAGAAGTGAGGAGAAGCCCTTTAAGGGCAAGGTGCACGAAATAGTAACGGCACCCCCCAAAAGGAGGCAGTGGAAACAGGAAGGCAGCCAGACCTCTTCCGAGATGAGGCCGGTGTGCTATGGGTGTGGGAAGCCCGGGCACTACAAGAGGGAGTGCAGAAACCCAAGTAGAGCAGTGGGGGATAGGACCCCGGTAACGGCCAACCCAGCCCCGGAGGTAACAATAGATGTAAGAGATCTAATTACCTATTTGCAGTCAAAGGCGGGAGGATCCGGACAGGTAGCCATGGCAACAGGCCAGGGCACGCCCATATCCGCACCCCCGGCACCTTTATGACTGCCAGCGAAACAGCCCACATTCCTATGCCCATTAGAGTATGGCCCATGTGGGAGACCCTGGGTCAAGATGGAGGTCCAGGATGTGGTCGGGAGTTACCTGCTGGACACAGGTGCTTCCAGTACTATTGTCCACATGGACAATCCCCGTACATCCCCTCTATCTAGTGGGGTACCCTATAGTCTTGTCGGTTTTACGGGAAATGAGAAGACGGGGTTTTTCTCTGTTCCCTTGTCCATTCAATTAGGAGCACTCCAGGCGCAGTGGAAATGCGTCCTGATGAGTTGGGAGCAGGAGGGAAAGGGGATACTAGGCGCCGACTTTATAGTGGCCCACCAGGTCCTGGTGGACCTGAGGAACCACTGTTTGTGGGGCATAGCAGGAGAAGGGGCTGAGAGAGAGAAGGAGTTAATGGTCATCGAGAGGGCATCAGAGAGAGGGGCTCTGTGTGTCGTGAAGCCCAGAGAGGGGTACGATCTAGAGGTCCTAGTGAGGCAGACCCCGACAGAGTATCGAGGCCATGTTAAGCGAAATTTGGCCGCATTCGCTACTCACAAGCACGACTGTGGAAGGGTCACAGGAACAGAGGTCAGGATAGACGGGGATCCCATGTCCCGACCGCAGAAACAGTATAGTTTTCCCCGAGAAGCGGAGGCTGACTTAGAAGTCGCCTTGAGTTCACTGATTAAGCAAGGCGTTTTGAGGCCCATAGCCACCCACGTGAACTCACCGCTCTGGCCTGTACGGAAGCCAGACAATTCCTGGAGGGCCACGGTAGATTATAGGGTCCTGAATAAGAATATTCCGGCTTGCGCACCAACTGTGGCAGCTGTAGCAGACCTATTAGCAGAAATTCCAGCGTCTGCATCTGTATTTACGGTGCTAGACATCTCGAACGGTTTCTGGTCTATCCCAGTCAGGAAGGAAGACCAGTACAAATTTGCTTTCACATTCAAGGGGCAGCAGTACACGTGGAACTGTCTTCCCCAAGGGTTCCACAATAGCCCCAGCATTTTCCACCAATGTATGGCGGAATGTTTAAAGGAATTTAGTGAGCCCCACAAGATCGTCCAGTATGTGGACGATATTTTGCTATTCACAGACACCAGTGAGGAACATGGGCCCCTAGTAAATGAACTGCTGAAGCTGCTCTGTAAGAGCGGTTTAAAAATAAATCCCAAGAAGGCACAGATAGGGTTACAAGAGGTAAAGTTCTTGGGACTGACCCTTAGGGCCGGAGAAAGGGGTATCGATACAGCAAGAAGGCAGGCAGTGCAGGAACTCCCAGTCCCAATGGACGTGGGGGGGGGTAAGATCATTTCTGGGAGTCACGGGCTACTGCCGAGACTTTATAGAGGACTATGCCGCGACCGCAACACCTCTACACCGGCTGCTACGCAAAGGGGTAGAGTGGGAGTGGGATGAGCAGTGCGAGTCGGCATTCGTCCATTTGAAGCGGGACCTGCAAAAGGCCCCAGCTCTGGGAGCCATTGACTACAGGGAGGAATTTTTCCTGGAGGTAGCCGCAAGCAGCGATGGCCTGAGCGCAGTGCTCCTCCAGGAACGGCACGGCAAGTTAAGGCCAGTGGTGTATTCCTCCATAGTCCTCACAGAGGTAGAAAGGTCCTATTCAAACTGTGAGCGGCACCTGCTAGCCACATACTGGGCAGTGAAGAAGGTACAGGTCTTCATAAGAATGTCCCCCATAACCCTCCTGACCCACCATACCCCAACCCAGATGCTGCTGGACGGTCGGATTAAGGATGGGACCGTTAGCAGTGCGAGGATCACTCGCTGGACCCTTCTCCTTTCCCAAATGGCCTTACGGGTTGAGAGGCTATGTGAGCCCAAGCTCGCAGCCAATTTGGTGTACCCAGGGGAGCCACACCATTGCTCGGTGGAAGGGGTATGGGAGGTGGACTTTGGGCTTAGAGCAGGGTTACATCCCACGGGTAGGGAAATATACGTGGACGGGTCCAGTTTCGTGTCCGAGGGCATACGGCTCACGGGCTGTGGGATCTGGGACCCCGAGGCAGAGATAGCCCTAGCTCTTAAACTCCCACATACATTAAGCGCCCAGCAGGCAGAGCTGGCGGCGGTAATGTACGTGGTGACCCATCCCGAGCGTTTCCCCACTCCATACACCATATGTTCAGACAGCATGTTCACATGCAATTCCTGCACGGAATATTTGGCCATCTGGTCCCGCCGAGGGTACACCTCATCAGACGGGAAGCCCCTGACCACTAAACCACTATTAGAGAGGATTGTAGCAGCCGTAGGGAAGGGCGGGGATAGATATATCCATAAGGTGAAGGCCCATTCCAAAACGGAGCCACGGGGAAAGGGAAATCAGAGGGCGGATGGCTTGGCCAGGGAAGGAGCCAGGAGTGGGAAAGCATGGGACCCCTATGAGGAAGGACAGGTAGCTGCAGCCAGGGAGCAGCCTCGAGAAAAGGAGAGTGCGGGAGTGGTTTTGGCTCCGGACCTGACCACGGTCCAGGCACAAGACCCTATTTTAAAGGCTGCCTCAGCAGCCATTTGCAGGCAGGAGAAAATAGAGGGACCGTATGGGGGTAAAGACATGTCAGTGAAGGAAGGCATGTTATTCAAGGGAGATAAGTGGGTAGTGCCTTCCCTGTACAGAAGGGAACTAGCCCATGAGGGTCCAGGGGCAGGTCACCCTGGGCCAGAGACCACATGGCAGCGAGTAGAGATGGCAGGATGGTGGCCAGGGCTCAGGGAAGACGTTCGCGACTTTTGTGCAAGCTGTCTGGTTTGCGCGGCAAACAACCCAGACCCCCAGAAAAGGAAGGTTTCCATGGGACACATCGGGAGGGTGGAGGGGCCATGGCAGTCGATTCAAATCGACTACATCGGACCCCTTCCAACCGCTCAAGGGGGTTACAAGTACTGCTTAGTCCTTGTGGATGTGTTCTCAAAATGGGTAGAGGCCTTCCCTTGCACTATGGGTACGGCAAAAATCCTGGTTAGGGAGGTGTTCACCAGGTGGGGACTCCCACAGTTCGTGGAGTCAGATCAGGGGAGCCATTTCACGGGACAGGTCATGCAGTCCACCCTTAGAATACTGGGCATCAAGGCCAAGTGGCATGTGGCCTACCACCCCCAGTCCTCAGGTCCGGTAGAGCGGTTGAACCGGACAATAAAGGAAAGGATAAGGAAGGAAACAGGGGACTCACCCAACCGGTGGGTGGAGGTTTTACCCCTGGTCCTTATGGGGATTCGGGCCAGCCAGTCCAGGAGTACGGGGTACTCTCCCCATGAGCTTATGACGGGCCGGGTCATGAGAACGCCTATGCACGTTATGGTCCCAGCCCTAACAGAGGGACAGCTCAGGGAAGTGAACCGGGACAAGTTTGCCAAGAAGCTATTTGAACAACTTAGGCAGGTTCACTGGCAGGCAGCCAGAAACATGGGGGCCCAGCACCAAAGAAACAAGCTACTGCTGGAGCCTCGCAGGCATTGCGAGTGGGCAGTGGGAGACCAGGTAATGGTCAGGAGATATGCTAGGGTAGGGGTGTTTGAACCCTTGTATGTGGGCCCATACAACATAGTGGACAAAGCCAGTCCCATGGTGTATGCCACTCAGCTTCCCCGTAGAGTCAAATGGTTCCACATCAACCAGTGTAAATTGTTTGACCCCACAAAGGCAGGGAAAAGTAAGAAAGGGGTACATGTCAGAGAACAGGATCAGGAACAGACCCGGGTTGATGTGGAAACCATAGGGAAGCCAGGCGAGTCCACAGGTAGTCAGTCTGAAGTAGCCGGCTGTGTTCCAGGGCAAGGACTGGAAGCAGCGGAGAAGGAGGCTGACTCCAGCCCTCTGCAGGCAGGTACCGTAGATTGCCTAAGAGAGGCAGAACTAGCAGAAGCAGAGGAGATGGAGGTATCACCTCTGGTGTGGGAACCCCCGGTCAGACGTAGGAGTGACAGGGTCACTAAACCCCCAGTAAGGTGGTCCCCATCCCTAATTAAACCTAGGGGTAGGGCCGGCCACAGGAGGGCCGGGAAGGAGAGTGGCCGAAACAGGGCACTACGGAGTGCGGCTGGAGGGAGCCCAGTCTCCACAGGGAACGTAGGGGTAACTCAAAACCCCGTAGTGCAAAGGGAGGTGAGGGGCAGTCAGGCCCCTCGACAGGAGGAGTTCTGGCCTGCACGGGTGGGCCCACCAGAGGGGTGGCCCCAGCGTGACGGGGACCAGTTATGAGTTGGCCACCCGGAGACGGGTGGCGTTGTATATAGCATTGGTTTGTGTGTAAGTAGATGTAGTTAGCGTAATTAGATAAGGTTTTGTATAGCTACAGGGGAGTACAGGGACAGACAGTACGGGATCAAAGGGATGTGCTGTGGAAAAGTAGACCACAACAGACATATCAAAACCCCAAATGCCATTTTAGGCGGATAGGTCTGTGGAGGCAAGGAGGTGTTTTGCTTTGTTTTCCAGATAAGTAGCCCCGCCGTATGGATGATGGCAACGATGTGCCTCCGGATGTGCGTGGCGTGTCACGGGTACACGGAGGAGTACCCGCATGGTGCCCCCGCGAGACGGAATTATTATATCAGGCCCTGTTAAAAGACATGTTCCAGAAATTCCACAACCTGGATTTTGGGGACATAGACATAGAAGAGATGTACCGCGGGGGAGGGGATTTCACTTTGGGGTCCAGTAGGCAAAGACGAGGGATGGTTAACGACGGGTTTACAGCATTTAACACGGGGACATCTATTATTAATAGCATGGACAACGTAGAACTGGCCCTGCAGATCAATCAGTTGAAGGGCCAGTTAAGAAAGGTTCTGGGGGAGGAAAATGCGGTGGTAGGATCGGGACTACACGAAGAGGTGGCAATGACTCTACATCTAAAAGAAATCATAGCACAATTGGAGACACATGCAAAAACGATAAACGCTTTGATTAAAGAGGACCGGAATGCGTCCGATCAGGCTGCACAGAATGAGGTGTGTGGGCTGTATGGTGCGTGGTTGTTGGGGGGAGGGGAGGAGCAACCTGGAAGACATGAGGCAAGGTCGGGTCCCCTCCTGGATAAGCAACCAGCACCTAGCAGCGCTACACCCTTATAACAGCACTTTGAGTCCTTGTCAGCTTCGTGTGGCCTCCGAGGCCTACCCGGTACCGGTGGATTGCGGAAAATCCAATCACACCATAATGGGAGTGGTCGTAAGAATCCCGGTGATGGGAACCTCGGCACGACCAGCTCCTCTGTACCGAGTGGAGAACGTGGGAGTTGTTCGTGGGGGGGGTGCATATTCGCTACAGGAAGGTCCCGCCCTATGTCATAGTGAGGGAGCAAGCTGTGACAGGCATTGACCTTTTGGGTTGTCGGAGCCGGGGAGCACAGGTAATCCTGTGTCCCCAGCACATGGGCGCTGAGGCTAGGCCTCAGTGTGGGTTCAGGACTGTTGGGGCACAGCCTATAAACTGCACCATGGAGGCGATGGCGGCAGACCATGTCCCTCCACAGGTGGCGTATATAGGCAGTGGGACGTACTGTGTCACCACAAGTGCCCAGCGGTATCAGCACGGATCACAGCTGTGGTGCCCGATACCGCACAGCAGCTTCTGCTTTAAACCCAGGGCAGAAGTCCTTGTGGCACAGCAGCGAATATTACCCATCCCGGAACCTTCTTTGGTTCACCTCTCGGTACGAGAAAATGTAACTGACTTATTTAATTATGTTGCCCATTTTGGGTATGATATTCCCCCAGTGAATGAAAAATTAAAAGAGTTGCTGGTGGCGGTCGAGTTGTCGCACAAACACTTCTTCTCCCTGGAACAAAAGACTCTGGATATCGCCAGGGAGGA